>NW_025766248.1:0-220000 GCF_003918875.1 Haliotis rubra
ATAGTAAACTATAGAGTTCCGACAGCTCGTAACATTATGAATGCTTTGTGGATAGGGACAGAGAAGGGGTTGGATTGGGGTTGAGGTAAAGGGGCAGGATTGGGGATGCATTTTGACTGAGGTTGGGTTGAGATGCCTGGCCGGCCAGGTTGTGATGAGTCAGTGATTGTTATACCTGCTTTCTTTCAGACAGCTCCACATCATATCCAAATCAATTTCATTGTATCAGACTTGAATGGACTCAGTTTAATCATCAGATTATCAGGCCCCGACACAATAATTTACACATTGATGCATGGGGCATTAAACCAATAATACCAACAATACATCATAACATGAAAACATGTTACAAAAAGGTGTGTGTGGGAGGTGAGCTAAATGTAATACAGTTCTAAGACAAATCTCATACATACCCCTTATAATAAATAAACTGTCCCTACACTAATTTAAAGTATTGTTTGGTATCATTTTTTGTATTTCAGACACCCTGTTATAGAGGAAAAAACTCATCTCAAGAGTAGATAGGCTTCTACTGAATAGACTAGGGCTGGGACAGGTCCAAAATTTCTACCTGGGTACCCCACCCCTATTACCCTACCCTGCCCGGATACTCGTTATGTTAATTCCTGACATCAAAATTGTAAGAAATGGCTAAAATATTCTTCAGCTCAGAGGCTAAAATTTCAAGTTTCTTAATATCTTAACCATGTATTTTATTCAAAAGAAGTGACTGTAATTATGTCTAAGTCTTCAAAGACAATACAACCTTTTAATCATGAAAGAATAACATATTACATTGTTTAATCTATTAGTCACATGATCCTGATGGGTCGGGTATTGAGGCGGGTACCGGGTCCGACTCATTACCCACCGTCCCCGGTATCCGGGTTACCCATGCCAGCCCTAGAATAGATTATTTGCAATATGGAAGCTGGCTTAGATATAGTATGTCTCAGTCACTGAAACGCATTATTTTCCCTTCCGCCTAGCCCTTTCTGCAATGCTAGCAGCTCTAGATGAAGCAAGTCTAGATTTCCTGTATTTCCTGTTGGGTCTGTATCTCCCTTCTAACTGGGGCTCCTTGTCAAATTTTAAAGGAATTGTTTGTTTCTATCAAAATTACATATGTTCAGATGCTAAGAGTTAGTCTAGCCTAGATACAAAATACAGTTAATGTAAAACATGTTATAATTGTAACATCAGTAGGATTTGTACTTATTGGGTCTGATTTATCACAGTTTCTCCTAGGTACCAAACAATAATACATTCTACATACAAATGATAACTAACCTCTGAGATTTTGTTACCTTTTATAAAACCTTGATCATCAGTCCACTGGATTAACAATTCTTTGCCAACTCTGATTGACTTGGAATGAAGAGTGGTTTACAAGAGCTGGCAACAGAGTTAACAAGACATCATTCTGTTTACCTGTAAAGAGAATATACAAACTTAACAGCTGAAAAATGAAGTCATTCAGTCCTCAAAATTCATCTGGGAAACGTGTGACTTATATAATCACCATGTTTATGTTTAGGCTAGGATATTCATAAAAATTATAGCATTAGATATGTTTCAGTTTAGATCTGCCATGACTACTGAAATTCATCCTGCAGATTTCTCAGGAAAGACACCTTTTATTCCACAACACTGAGGTTAACCTCACCTTAACTTTTAAGCACAGCATAATATTTGTCAACGTTTCGTTTTCCACATATGTATAATACTAATCACTGTCGACAACTTATTGTCACTGTTTCGAATCATACGTTCCACTAAATCTGGACATACAATATGTTTTTAGCTCTACAAAAAATATCAATTTTGGGTGCTACGCCACAGTTACCTCCCCTGAAAGCAGACAGCCTCACGTCGAATGTCTTAATTTACTCACCTGTCAGCTTGGCAACGCTCGCAGTAACACAACTGGTCTTGATGAGATGATTTAACTGGATTTCTGCTCAAACTGCTTACTTCAACCTTCGTGTATTACCTAATATGCGCACTAACAGAATACAGGATGATGTTTGGTGACATTACCTGGTCTAAATATAGCTTGACAGTTTACTAGCAATGGTGCAATGTTTACATCGTATTGAAAGGCAGTGTTGGTAGATTCTATTCCTGCGTGAAGGGGTGGTAGATTGGGACAGTTTATTCAGACAGTGGAATCTATTTGGGTGTAGAAATTACTGAATCGCCTAGGTGGTAGAGTATATGTTGTGTCTCAGGTATGCACGATAGTGATGGCAGCTTCACATGATCATAATATATATACTGTAGTCTGTCTCACAGTCACTGAATCGCATTATTTTCACTTCCGCCCAACCCTTTCTGCAAAGCTAATGATTGTCAAGCCCTGAATGAAGCAAGTCTAGATTTCCTCAGCTTCCGACAGAATCTCACGTCTCTCTCAGACTCCTTTCCAATTTAAAAGGAATTGTTTGTGTTTATCAAAAATTATATATTTTCAGATACTAAGCGTTAGTCTTATAATATACACTGTAGGTTTATAACAAATCTGCTAACATATACATGTGTATACCCACGGTATGAAACCTCCAAAAATTTCAGCCAGACCACAGGGTTGGTTAGATGTAAAACTTGCCAGCCCTGACCAAAACTTACCTGCCCGAAAAATATCTTCATATACATGTACATGTCTAAAGTTTAACCCAATCGTCGGGCAGGTGAATGTGAGAATCTGGCAGTCCGTGTTGAAAATAACCCGTCCCGGGCGGTCGGGCAGGCAGGTATTTCGAACGCTGGTTTAACCAGACACCATATAATAGAATATGGTCTCTGGTATAACGAACTGTTCTTTGGTCACCGCCACTGCCTATTTTAGTCGAAATGCGTAAAACAGACTACGGTTATACCGAAGTAAAATCAGTGGTCACCACGAGTTCCTTATATCTGTAGTTTACTGTAGTTCAGCCTTGGCAGAAATATTTTTCATCGGATCTTTGAGGGTGGCGTATAAAAACTGGTTCATCGTATTATATTTACTGGTAGAACTAATCAACCCCCATCCCAGTTAAATGATACCTGGCTTCGATAAAATGGTACTTGTTGTTACCCTGTCTGATTATATAAGAAGGAGGTCTCGGCACACACATAAGTTTGATTGCGAGTCACGATAAAAGTGCAAAAAAGGCAATGCATTAAATGTAAATAGAGCAAAGAAACATGTATCGTGAGATCACGAGGACTTTCTGTCTTATCGTTGAAATGCGTCTCGGGTCCCTAACTGAAGATTTCAACGATTAGAAACCAAAATCCGAGTGATCTAACCTATTTATAGGGACATTTATCTTTGGCTTCAACCCAGAAGTCAAATTGGTATCATTTACAACATTTATGTGTCTGGGGTGAGACCATTTCCCAGGGGCGGTGCGGTATCCTTGTAGTTAAAGCGCCTGCTCGTTACTTGTTTCTTGCAGGCATGCGTATCAAGCAAAAATTCCCCATGGACGAACGGGGCATGTCCTTTGGGTGGTGCCTTTCTTGGATCTGACAAAGTGGGGTCTGAAGTCGGGTGAAGCAGGTGGGGCTGTTTCTCAGGGAGACTGATATTGAGAGTAGCACAGAAAAGCGGCCGTAAAATGCGCGTGGCCGTAGTGGGGTCTGAAGTGGGGTCAAGCAGGTCGGGCGGGTTCATGTACCTTTGAAGTAGTCCCATTCGACTGTGAAAGTGGGGACTCGGGCTGTGGCGGGTAGATGAGATTCCACGTGCGTCACCCCCGAATGTAGGGAGGGTCAGACACAGCAGTTCAGTGGACCAATAATGGGACATGGCTTCCTCGATCAAGGGACTATTTCAGTTGTGGACACTACCAGGCCCGTCGAATCCCTACGCGCGTCGCTGTTCATGATCTTTCATTGGAAAAGTACAGATGGGTACTGGCAAATAAGGCTGTATGAATCGAATATACAAACAGAACATGCAAGTCACTCAAATTTTCTACCAATCCATTGCACATACCAGGGAGTGTAATTTACTCTATCGTACTTACACAGGGCTGGCCTCTAATCGCAAGGGAAATCGGAAAATCAAAAGGTGAGCCTCTAGATACAGGCGTAAGAACAAATATACATGGTTTGATGATATACACAGTTTGCTAAAACCACGAAGTTAAACTTGGGCCGCTTCACTCCCACGCACAACACCCAAGCTATCTATGTACACCATACATTTTTCCTGAGGAAACACTAAAGGAGGGTAGTATAGGTATCGAGCTCCCTAATTATAAGCCGGACTAAGTGGGAACTGAATATTGCTATAGAATTATAAAATCATCCCAAATAATCCCCGAACATTCAGGGCTGCTCAACAATCGGAAACAACACAGACTTCTGACTTTGAGTCTGCTGGCAGAATGGATGTTTAGTTTTCATCTTCATTTTCCCTCACACTAGAAGATGTAGCCTTTTCAGTGGCACATGGCGGGATGGCACTGACAAATTCTCGCCACATGCATTAAGGGTCACATACTACCACGTATAAAATGTCATAGCTAAATTGACAACCATTAAGAATTGCGACTTTCCTTATCTTTCGTCTCATTGCTCGCAGAAACGATATTGTTTTATGTTACTAATTTTGTCGTATACTTGAGGATATAATCTCTATAATGATATATGGCACCACATCATCCATGTAATAGTGTAGGCGTGATAAATACCTGAAAGTATGAGGTCCATTTACTAAAGTCGGTAAACCCTCAAGAATTGCGACTTTTGGTATCTATGGTCTCATTGCTCTCAGAAACGATATTTTTCTGTGATTGTAATTTTGTCATATACTTGAGGATATGTGCTTTTTAATGATATATGGAACGATATCATCGACAAAATGGTACATGAGCAATCAATTTCTGAACTTGTTATTCCCGGATACTTGCACGCTTAAAGTTGGACTGAAAGTCGGCAAAACTTGCGAATTGCGACTTTTAGTATCTCTCGTCTCCCTCCTCGCAGACAAGATATTTATCTATGATTGGGATTTTGTCGTATACTTGAGGATATAATCCCTTCAATGATATGCGGCACGATATCATCCATAAAATTGTGTGGGCGTAATAAATATCTGAATTTATGAGGTCCATATACTCAAGTCTGTAAGACTAAAGTATTGCGACTTTCGGTATCGTTTGCCTTCCTCCTGGCAGACCAGATATCAATCTATAATTGTAATCTTGTCATATACTTGAGGATATAATCTTTCTAATGATATATGACACGATATCATCGACAAAATGGTAGAGGAATAACCAGTTCCTGGACTTATGAGCTCCATATACTTGCACACATCAATTTGGACTAAAATCGGCAACCGTCAAAGACCAACACACTCAGCATCTCATGCGGGCCACGCTTCTCGGTGACGGGATATCTGTCTATGTTCCTGTATTCCCCGCATATTTCCAGACTGCCATGTTAATGCATGTCGTACCCAGCCTGCAATAAGCTGGGCCCCGTCTTGCATGTCGCTAGTTGGTGCGCGCAAAGGGAGCCAGGAACCAGCTTAAGCCTGCAATGACGGACTTTACCGAGACGTGACGGAATCGTTTCTGTGACGTCACAATCGCAAGGCCGCCATTGCCTGAGTAGCAACCAGTTTCGCATCAGTTGACCGCATAAGCTCTGCCCAAATTGTCTTTTCTCTGCGTTTCCAAGTATGAACGAGATCCATCTACCCGATTTTCATCATCTCCAGAACGACGGGGAACTGTAAGTAACTTTCTTTGGTTCCATTCTGCACGCAGTGTGACGGAATCTCAAATTAAATGTAACGGACGTTCTCGTTGCTATGTCCGAGTTGGACGCCATTTTGTACATAACTTCAACAAGGTCTACCCAGATACATAAAAGAATTCCAGCAATCAATCTGCCTTAAATGCCTCATCCCGTTCCCCTTTTCTAACTGTGTAAAGTCTATTTAGAATTGTCGACAATATTGGCGATGATATTCTTACATTTTCGCCCTAAAACAATATGCCAATTTCGTGCCCAATCGCGTAACAATAGCCCCTACTTTATCACAGGTCAGATGGAGTTCATGTTGTCTGTTTACAGCTTGAACCCTTCTCGTTTCTGGGTGGACATAATGAAGTCCCGGGTAGGCATCAGCAATTCATACGCCGAAAAGCTGCTCGACTGGTGTCAGGATTGTAGGACTAAGCTTGGCACTGTCAGTCAAGATGGTAAGCATGCGATTACTTATTCAGCTACTATTCAAAATAACGTTTTGACTGATGTTCCTGTTATGTTGCTTCGGGCACTCCTTTAGGTTTGTTTTGCTTAATTAGCAGCCCCACAAGTTCTCTTTATTCCGTTTTCAGCTTGTTCCGAGAGTTATGAGATTTGCCATCTTCTAGACTGCTACTTGATATCCTCCGAACAGGAGGCTAATCATATTCTCGCTGTGTCACGTGATATGACGACCCAGGGTGGACCCATCCATTCTCTAAAAAGGTAAGAGTAATGAACATTTGTTAGTGTCATTCGTGTGTGACTATATATCCACGTGTTGTTTTGACTGTGTGATTAAAAACATGGACAGAGTGGCATTCATATTAGTGGTTGATGTTTTCAGATTGGCCTCGACTAACAGGGGAGGCGTGTTGTCTGAGCACAAGGCCTTGAGCCGGGAACTTCTGTCCCTGACTGAGAGACACATGGTGTGCCTCAAACATCTTCAGGAGGTGAAGGAGGTGAGTTATTCTGGCGACTGCCCTTAGGATGAAACACTTGAATGTAGTTTGTTTTCTATTCTGAATACTACTGTACACACGCGTGTTTATTTCAAGTACAATATGACAAGGTGAATGTCTTCTCCATTTTTGCAGAGCGGAATAATGGCCATGGCTGCCTCTCGTAATTATGAAAGGAGAATAAGCGAGCTGAAGGCTGAGCTAGTGAAAGTGGGGGAAAGGTCCAAGACGTCTCAGCAAAGTATGCTGGAGAAGAAAGTCCGGACTCTGGAGTCCAAGCTGGTTAAACACAATCAGAAGGAGCAGACCCACAAAGCCCGTTATGAGTGCCTGTTGAAAGAGGAAAGCGAGCTTGTGAACAGGCTGAGAAAGGTGAGCATTAAAAACAGGGGTGCTCACATCTGAGTTTCCAGCCATTCCTACTCATTCTTTGAAGGACTCCTTTCTTACAGAACTGTTTATCTTAATCCCTTTGTAACCCCCTTTCTCTGTGTGAGTAAACGCTCCACTTACTGAAACCTATACATGCACATGCACATGCCATGTAAAGCACCAACGTTCATTCACGTCTGTCTCTCAATCTTGTTTACGTCTGTTTTGTGCTTGTGTTTTTTCTGTCCTTCTCTTTGTTACTTTTTAGTTTGTTTGCTTTCCTTTCTCTATCTATTCCCTGTTCTGTTTGTCCCCTCCCTCCCTCCACCCACCCAGACCTCTGACCATGCATGTCAAGAAGCATGTGACCTGCAGAAGAGTCAGTTGGAGTCCTTGATCTCCAGTCTCAGAGACTTTGTTGTCAAGACATGCTCGCCTGACAACGGTGACAGGTACAGCAATAGGGCTGGCTTATCTGTGTTACAGTGTATTGATCCAAAGTTTTGATGCTCTTTCCTTTTCTCCCTCTCTCTGTGTTTCTCTCCAAGTGTTGAATAGTAATCAGGATCGGGTAGAAGAAAGCTATGATCATTGCATCAGTGTGTACCGGCTCCCTCACTTTTAATTGCATTTAGAGTTAATCTTCTAAATGACTGAGTCAGACTGACTTGTCTTTGCGTTGCTTTGATAGTTAACCTATGCTTTGTTTATATTAATGAAGGTATTGTGTGTTGCTTCAGGAGCAGCTTCCTGAAGGCGGCCATTGATGACATAGCTGTCGATGACATCATCAATGCCACCTGTGATGTCACCTCACAGAAGTACATCTTCCCAGATGTTCAGGCCTGGCATGGGAAGTTTGGCTTCTTGGAGAAAATTCCAACCCCGTTCGTCCGAGCATCGGATGTGGCCATTAGACGAGATCCAAAGAAAGGCCTGACTGAGGAGAACCTCCTGGCACAAGAAATCATGTCAGCCATTGGCCAGCCCGTTCACAGTCGCAGACGCTGGATCTCTAAGTCTAGTACCAAGAATGGTGACAACGGTGACTTCAACAACAACGAATCTGTTACTGTCATCTCAAAAGGTAAATGGAGTCTTGTATTATACATGTATAAAACTCTGTCTGTGAGGACACTTCATATTGCTTTAAACTTTAAAATTTACGAAAGAGATTATATGGTAAGATGCAGATGTTCAATCAATTTTTGTGTCTCTCCTCAGCTGCAGTGGAGGAGGACGTGAAGTATCTGGAAGACGTGTATGTGCGCGTTATCCGCCCCTTCAAGCCCACCCACCCTGAGCACCTCCAGCTGAATCTGGGTGAGTGTTCCCAAGGAGCAGTGTCTGTAACACTCATGCATGGGATGTAGGAGCGGCCATTGTTGCGTCCATAGATGACCATGTAAGCATGCTACATGTACGAGGTTAGTCTGAGTGGTCCTTCTGTTGGGAGTGGAAGTGAAGCAAGTGATTACTAAAACTGTGCATGCTGCGTGTCTCTTTGTATATTTGTATGGTTCTCTTGGATTATGGTGTTACTTCTGTTTCTTGCAGGCATGCGTATCAAGCAAAAATTCCCCATGGACGTACGGGGCATGTCCTTTGGGTGGTGTCGGCGTGGGCTTGGGGGTCGGAAGAAGCGGCATGGATTTTACCCTGCAGATCACGTGATCTTGGAGAACTAGACTTTCATTTCATTTCAGTTGTATATGTTGTAAAAACTTTATTTTCTACTGTGAATACACATTGATGAAGGTGTACACATTTTGTCTGTTTTCATTACTCTGTGCCTTCCTTGGATCTGACAAAGTGGGGTCTGAAGTCGGGTGAAGCAGGTGGGGCTGTTTCTCAGGGAGACTGATATTGAGAGTAGCACAGAAAAGCGGCCGTAAAATGCGCGTGGCCGTAGTGGGGCCTGAAGTGGGGTCAAGCAGGTCGGGCGGGTTCATGTACCTTTGAAGTAGTCCCATTCGACTGTGAAAGTGGGGACTCGGGCTGTGGCGGGTAGATGAGATTCCACGTGCGTCACCCCCGAATGTAGGGAGGGTCAGACACAGCAGTTCAGTGGACCAATAATGGGACATGGCTTCCTCGATCAAGGGACTATTTCAGTTGTGGACACTACCAGGCCCGTCGAATCCCTACGCGCGTCGCTGTTCATGATCTTTCATTGGAAAAAGTACAGATGGGTACTGGCAAATAAGGCTGTATGAATCGAATATACAAACAGAACATGCAAGTCACTCAAATTTTCTACCAATCCATTGCACATACCAGGGAGTGTAATTTACTCTATCGTACTTACACAGGGCTGGCCTCTAATCGCAAGGGAAATCGGAAAATCAAAAGGTGAGCCTCTAGATACAGGCGTAAGAACAAATATACATGGTTTGATGATATACACAGTTTGCTAAAACCACGAAGTTAAACTTGGGCCGCTTCACTCCCACGCACAACACCCAAGCTATCTATGTACACCATACATTTTTCCTGAGGAAACACTAAAGGAGGGTAGTATAGGTATCGAGCTCCCTAATTATAAGCCGGACTAAGTGGGAACTGAATATTGCTATAGAATTATAAAATCATCCCAAATAATCCCCGAACATTCAGGGCTGCTCAACAATCGGAAACAACACAGACTTCTGACTTTGAGTCTGCTGGCAGAATGGATGTTTAGTTTTCATCTTCATTTTCCCTCACACTAGAAGATGTAGCCTTTTCAGTGGCACATGGCGGGATGGCACTGACAAATTCTCGCCACATGCATTAAGGGTCACATACTACCACGTATAAAATGTCATAGCTAAATTGACAACCATTAAGAATTGCGACTTTCGTTATCTTTCGTCTCATTGCTCGCAGAAACGATATTGTTTTATGTTACTAATTTTGTCGTATACTTGAGGATATAATCTCTATAATGATATATGGCACCACATCATCCATGTAATAGTGTAGGCGTGATAAATACCTGAAAGTATGAGGTCCATTTACTAAAGTCGGTAAACCTAAAGAATTGCGACTTTTTGGTATCTATGGTCTCATTGCTCTCAGAAACGATATTTTTCTGTGATTGTAATTTTGTCATATACTTGAGGATATGTGCTTTTTAATGATATATGGAACGATATCATCGACAAAATGGTACATGAGCAATCAATTTCTGAACTTGTTATTCCCGGATACTTGCACGCTTAAAGTTGGACTGAAAGTCGGCAAAACTTGCGAATTGCGACTTTTAGTATCTCTCGTCTCCCTCCTCGCAGACAAGATATTTATCTATGATTGGGATTTTGTCGTATACTTGAGGATATAATCCCTTCAATGATATGCGGCACGATATCATCCATAAAATAGTGTAGGCGTAATAAATATCTGAATTTATGAGGTCCATATACTCAAGTCTGTAAGACTAAAGTATTGCGACTTTCGGTATCGTTTGCCTTCCTCCTGGCAGACCAGATATCAATCTATAATTGTAATCTTGTCATATACTTGAGGATATAATCTTTCTAATGATATATGACACGATATCATCGACAAAATGGTACAGGAATAACCAGTTCCTGGACTTATGAGCTCCATATACTTGCACACATCAATTTGGACTAAAATCGGCAACCGTCAAAGACCAACACACTCAGCATCTCATGCGGGCCACGCTTCTCGGTGACGGGATATCTGTCTATGTTCCTGTATTCCCCGCATATTTCCAGACTGCCATGTTAATGCATGTCGTACCCAGCCTGCAATAAGCTGGGCCCCGTCTTGCATGTCGCTAGTTGGTGCGCGCAAAGGGAGCCAGGAACCAGCTTAAGCCTGCAATGACGGACTTTACCGAGACGTGACGGAATCGTTTCTGTGACGTCACAATCGCAAGGCCGCCATTGCCTGAGTAGCAACCAGTTTCGCATCAGTTGACCGCATAAGCTCTGCCCAAATTGTCTTTTCTCTGCGTTTCCAAGTATGAACGAGATCCATCTACCCGATTTTCATCATCTCCAGAACGACGGGGAACTGTAAGTAACTTTCTTTGGTTCCATTCTGCACGCAGTGTGACGGAATCTCAAATTAAATGTAACGGACGTTCTCGTTGCTATGTCCGAGTTGGACGCCATTTTGTACATAACTTCAACAAGGTCTACCCAGATACATAAAAGAATTCCAGCAATCAATCTGCCTTAAATGCCTCATCCCGTTCCCCTTTTCTAACTGTGTAAAGTCTATTTAGAATTGTCGACAATATTGGCGATGATATTCTTACATTTTCGCCCTAAAACAATATGCCAATTTCGTGCCCAATCGCGTAACAATAGCCCCTACTTTATCACAGGTCAGATGGAGTTCATGTTGTCTGTTTACAGCTTGAACCCTTCTCGTTTCTGGGTGGACATAATGAAGTCCCGGGTAGGCATCAGCAATTCATACGCCGAAAAGCTGCTCGACTGGTGTCAGGATTGTAGGACTAAGCTTGGCACTGTCAGTCAAGATGGTAAGCATGCGATTACTTATTCAGCTACTATTCAAAATAACGTTTTGACTGATGTTCCTGTTATGTTGCTTCGGGCACTCCTTTAGGTTTGTTTTGCTTAATTAGCAGCCCCACAAGTTCTCTTTATTCCGTTTTCAGCTTGTTCCGAGAGTTATGAGATTTGCCATCTTCTAGACTGCTACTTGATATCCTCCGAACAGGAGGCTAATCATATTCTCGCTGTGTCACGTGATATGACGACCCAGGGTGGACCCATCCATTCTCTAAAAGGTAAGAGTAATGAACATTTGTTAGTGTCATTCGTGTGTGACTATATATCCACGTGTTGTTTTGACTGTGTGATTAAAAACATGGACAGAGTGGCATTCATATTAGTGGTTGATGTTTTCAGATTGGCCTCGACTAACAGGGGAGGCGTGTTGTCTGAGCACAAGGCCTTGAGCCGGGAACTTCTGTCCCTGACTGAGAGACACATGGTGTGCCTCAAACATCTTCAGGAGGTGAAGGAGGTGAGTTATTCTGGCGACTGCCCTTAGGATGAAACACTTGAATGTAGTTTGTTTTCTATTCTGAATACTACTGTACACACGCGTGTTTATTTCAAGTACAATATGACAAGGTGAATGTCTTCTCCATTTTTGCAGAGCGGAATAATGGCCATGGCTGCCTCTCGTAATTATGAAAGGAGAATAAGCGAGCTGAAGGCTGAGCTAGTGAAAGTGGGGGAAAGGTCCAAGACGTCTCAGCAAAGTATGCTGGAGAAGAAAGTCCGGACTCTGGAGTCCAAGCTGGTTAAACACAATCAGAAGGAGCAGACCCACAAAGCCCGTTATGAGTGCCTGTTGAAAGAGGAAAGCGAGCTTGTGAACAGGCTGAGAAAGGTGAGCATTAAAAACAGGGGTGCTCACATCTGAGTTTCCAGCCATTCCTACTCATTCTTTGAAGGACTCCTTTCTTACAGAACTGTTTATCTTAATCCCTTTGTAACCCCCTTTCTCTGTGTGAGTAAACGCTCCACTTACTGAAACCTATACATGCACATGCACATGCACATGCCATGTAAAGCACCAACGTTCATTCACGTCTGTCTCTCAATCTTGTTTACGTCTGTTTTGTGCTTGTGTTTTTTCTGTCCTTCTCTTTGTTACTTTTAGTTTGTTTGTTTTCCTTTCTCTATCTATTCCCTGTTCTGTTTGTCCCCCTCCCTCCCTCCACCCACCCAGACCTCTGACCATGCATGTCAAGAAGCATGTGACCTGCAGAAGAGTCAGTTGGAGTCCTTGATCTCCAGTCTCAGAGACTTTGTTGTCAAGACATGCTCGCCTGACAACGGTGACAGGTACAGCAATAGGGCTGGCTTATCTGTGTTACAGTGTATTGATCCAAAGTTTTGATGCTCTTTCCTTTTCTCCCTCTCTCTGTGTTTCTCTCCAAGTGTTGAATAGTAATCAGGATCGGGTAGAAGAAAGCTATGATCATTGCATCAGTGTGTACCGGCTCCCTCACTTTTAATTGCATTTAGAGTTAATCTTCTAAATGACTGAGTCAGACTGACTTGTCTTTGCGTTGCTTTGATAGTTAACCTATGCTTTGTTTATATTAATGAAGGTATTGTGTGTTGCTTCAGGAGCAGCTTCCTGAAGGCGGCCATTGATGACATAGCTGTCGATGACATCATCAATGCCACCTGTGATGTCACCTCACAGAAGTACATCTTCCCAGATGTTCAGGCCTGGCATGGGAAGTTTGGCTTCTTGGAGAAAATTCCAACCCCGTTCGTCCGAGCATCGGATGTGGCCATTAGACGAGATCCAAAGAAAGGCCTGACTGAGGAGAACCTCCTGGCACAAGAAATCATGTCAGCCATTGGCCAGCCCGTTCACAGTCGCAGACGCTGGATCTCTAAGTCTAGTACCAAGAATGGTGACAACGGTGACTTCAACAACAACGAATCTGTTACTGTCATCTCAAAAGGTAAATGGAGTCTTGTATTATACATGTATAAAACTCTGTCTGTGAGGACACTTCATATTGCTTTAAACTTTAAAATTTACGAAAGAGATTATATGGTAAGATGCAGATGTTCAATGAATTTTTGTGTCTCTCCTCAGCTGCAGTGGAGGAGGACGTGAAGTATCTGGAAGACGTGTATGTGCGCGTTATCCGCCCCTTCAAGCCCACCCACCCTGAGCACCTCCAGCTGAATCTGGGTGAGTGTTCCCAAGGAGCAGTGTCTGTAACACTCATGCATGGGATGTAGGAGCGGCCATTGTTGCGTCCATAGATGACCATGTAAGCATGCTACATGTACGAGGTTAGTCTGAGTGGTCCTTCTGTTGGGAGTGGAAGTGAAGCAAGTGATTACTAAAACTGTGCATGCTGCGTGTCTCTTTGTATATTTGTATGGTTCTCTTGGATTATGGTGTTACTTCTGTTTCTTGCAGGCATGCGTATCAAGCAAAAATTCCCCATGGACGTACGGGGCATGTCCTTTGGGTGGTGTCGGCGTGGGCTTGGGGGTCGGAAGAAGCGGCATGGATTTTACCCTGCAGATCACGTGATCTTGGAGAACTAGACTTTCATTTCATTTCAGTTGTATATGTTGTAAAAACTTTATTTTCTACTGTGAATACACATTGATGAAGGTGTACACATTTTGTCTGTTTTCATTACTCTGTGCCTTCCTTGGATCTGACAAAGTGGGGTCTGAAGTCGGGTGAAGCAGGTGGGGCTGTTTCTCAGGGAGACTGATATTGAGAGTAGCACAGAAAAGCGGCCGTAAAATGCGCGTGGCCGTAGTGGGGTCTGAAGTGGGGTCAAGCAGGTCGGGCGGGTTCATGTACCTTTGAAGTAGTCCCATTCGACTGTGAAAGTGGGGACTCGGGCTGTGGCGGGTAGATGAGATTCCACGTGCGTCACCCCCGAATGTAGGGAGGGTCAGACACAGCAGTTCAGTGGACCAATAATGGGACATGGCTTCCTCGATCAAGGGACTATTTCAGTTGTGGACACTACCAGGCCCGTCGAATCCCTACGCGCGTCGCTGTTCATGATCTTTCATTGGAAAAAGTACAGATGGGTACTGGCAAATAAGGCTGTATGAATCGAATATACAAACAGAACATGCAAGTCACTCAAATTTTCTACCAATCCATTGCACATACCAGGGAGTGTAATTTTACTCTATCGTACTTACACAGGGCTGGCCTCTAATCGCAAGGGAAATCGGAAAATCAAAAGGTGAGCCTCTAGATACAGGCGTAAGAACAAATATACATGGTTTGATGATATACACAGTTTGCTAAAACCACGAAGTTAAACTTGGGCCGCTTCACTCCCACGCACAACACCCAAGCTATCTATGTACACCATACATTTTTCCTGAGGAAACACTAAAGGAGGGTAGTATAGGTATCGAGCTCCCTAATTATAAGCCGGACTAAGTGGGAACTGAATATTGCTATAGAATTATAAAATCATCCCAAATAATCCCCGAACATTCAGGGCTGCTCAACAATCGGAAACAACACAGACTTCTGACTTTGAGTCTGCTGGCAGAATGGATGTTTAGTTTTCATCTTCATTTTCCCTCACACTAGAAGATGTAGCCTTTTCAGTGGCACATGGCGGGATGGCACTGACAAATTCTCGCCACATGCATTAAGGGTCACATACTACCACGTATAAAATGTCATAGCTAAATTGACAACCATTAAGAATTGCGACTTTCCTTATCTTTCGTCTCATTGCTCGCAGAAACGATATTGTTTTATGTTACTAATTTTGTCGTATACTTGAGGATATAATCTCTATAATGATATATGGCACCACATCATCCATGTAATAGTGTAGGCGTGATAAATACCTGAAAGTATGAGGTCCATTTACTAAAGTCGGTAAACCTAAAGAATTGCGACTTTTGGTATCTATGGTCTCATTGCTCTCAGAAACGATATTTTTCTGTGATTGTAATTTTGTCATATACTTGAGGATATGTGCTTTTAATGATATATGGAACGATATCATCGACAAAATGGTACATGAGCAATCAATTTCTGAACTTGTTATTCCCGGATACTTGCACGCTTAAAGTTGGACTGAAAGTCGGCAAAACTTGCGAATTGCGACTTTTAGTATCTCTCGTCTCCCTCCTCGCAGACAAGATATTTATCTATGATTGGGATTTTGTCGTATACTTGAGGATATAATCCCTTCAATGATATGCGGCACGATATCATCCATAAAATAGTGTAGGCGTAATAAATATCTGAATTTATGAGGTCCATATACTCAAGTCTGTAAGACTAAAGTATTGCGACTTTCGGTATCGTTTGCCTTCCTCCTGGCAGACCAGATATCAATCTATAATTGTAATCTTGTCATATACTTGAGGATATCATCTTTCTAATGATATATGACACGATATCATCGACAAAAGGTACAGGAATAACCAGTTCCTGGACTTATGAGCTCCATATACTTGCACACATCAATTTGGACTAAAATCGGCAACCGTCAAAGACCAACACACTCAGCATCTCATGCGGGCCACGCTTCTCGGTGACGGGATATCTGTCTATGTTCCTGTATTCCCCGCATATTTCCAGACTGCCATGTTAATGCATGTCGTACCCAGCCTGCAATAAGCTGGGCCCCGTCTTGCATGTCGCTAGTTGGTGCGCGCAAAGGGAGCCAGGAACCAGCTTAAGCCTGCAATGACGGACTTTACCGAGACGTGACGGAATCGTTTCTGTGACGTCACAATCGCAAGGCCGCCATTGCCTGAGTAGCAACCAGTTTCGCATCAGTTGACCGCATAAGCTCTGCCCAAATTGTCTTTTCTCTGCGTTTCCAAGTATGAACGAGATCCATCTACCCGATTTTCATCATCTCCAGAACGACGGGGAACTGTAAGTAACTTTCTTTGGTTCCATTCTGCACGCAGTGTGACGGAATCTCCAAATTAAATGTAACGGACGTTCTCGTTGCTATGTCCGAGTTGGACGCCATTTTGTACATAACTTCAACAAGGTCTACCCAGATACATAAAAGAATTCCAGCAATCAATCTGCCTTAAATGCCTCATCCCGTTCCCCTTTTCTAACTGTGTAAAGTCTATTTAGAATTGTCGACAATATTGGCGATGATATTCTTACATTTTCGCCCTAAAACAATATGCCAATTTCGTGCCCAATCGCGTAACAATAGCCCCTACTTTATCACAGGTCAGATGGAGTTCATGTTGTCTGTTTACAGCTTGAACCCTTCTCGTTTCTGGGTGGACATAATGAAGTCCCGGGTAGGCATCAGCAATTCATACGCCGAAAAGCTGCTCGACTGGTGTCAGGATTGTAGGACTAAGCTTGGCACTGTCAGTCAAGATGGTAAGCATGCGATTACTTATTCAGCTACTATTCAAAATAACGTTTTGACTGATGTTCCTGTTATGTTGCTTCGGGCACTCCTTTAGGTTTGTTTTGCTTAATTAGCAGCCCCACAAGTTCTCTTTATTCCGTTTTCAGCTTGTTCCGAGAGTTATGAGATTTGCCATCTTCTAGACTGCTACTTGATATCCTCCGAACAGGAGGCTAATCATATTCTCGCTGTGTCACGTGATATGACGACCCAGGGTGGACCCATCCATTCTCTAAAAGGTAAGAGTAATGAACATTTGTTAGTGTCATTCGTGTGTGACTATATATCCACGTGTTGTTTTGACTGTGTGATTAAAAACATGGACAGAGTGGCATTCATATTAGTGGTTGATGTTTTCAGATTGGCCTCGACTAACAGGGGAGGCGTGTTGTCTGAGCACAAGGCCTTGAGCCGGGAACTTCTGTCCCTGACTGAGAGACACATGGTGTGCCTCAAACATCTTCAGGAGGTGAAGGAGGTGAGTTATTCTGGCGACTGCCCTTAGGATGAAACACTTGAATGTAGTTTGTTTTCTATTCTGAATACTACTGTACACACGCGTGTTTATTTCAAGTACAATATGACAAGGTGAATGTCTTCTCCATTTTTGCAGAGCGGAATAATGGCCATGGCTGCCTCTCGTAATTATGAAAGGAGAATAAGCGAGCTGAAGGCTGAGCTAGTGAAAGTGGGGGAAAGGTCCAAGACGTCTCAGCAAAGTATGCTGGAGAAGAAAGTCCGGACTCTGGAGTCCAAGCTGGTTAAACACAATCAGAAGGAGCAGACCCACAAAGCCCGTTATGAGTGCCTGTTGAAAGAGGAAAGCGAGCTTGTGAACAGGCTGAGAAAGGTGAGCATTAAAAACAGGGGTGCTCACATCTGAGTTTCCAGCCATTCCTACTCATTCTTTGAAGGACTCCTTTCTTACAGAACTGTTTATCTTAATCCCTTTGTAACCCCCTTTCTCTGTGTGAGTAAACGCTCCACTTACTGAAACCTATACATGCACATGCATGCATGCCATGTAAAGCACCAACGTTCATTCACGTCTGTCTCTCAATCTTGTTTACGTCTGTTTTGTGCTTGTGTTTTTTCTGTCCTTCTCTTTGTTACTTTTTAGTTTGTTTGCTTTCCTTTCTCTATCTATTCCCTGTTCTGTTTGTCCCCCTCCCTCCCTCCACCCACCCAGACCTCTGACCATGCATGTCAAGAAGCATGTGACCTGCAGAAGAGTCAGTTGGAGTCCTTGATCTCCAGTCTCAGAGACTTTGTTGTCAAGACATGCTCGCCTGACAACGGTGACAGGTACAGCAATAGGGCTGGCTTATCTGTGTTACAGTGTATTGATCCAAAGTTTTGATGCTCTTTCCTTTTCTCCCCTCTCTGTGTTTCTCTCCAAGTGTTGAATAGTAATCAGGATCGGGTAGAAGAAAGCTATGATCATTGCATCAGTGTGTACCGGCTCCCTCACTTTTAATTGCATTTAGAGTTAATCTTCTAAATGACTGAGTCAGACTGACTTGTCTTTGCGTTGCTTTGATAGTTAACCTATGCTTTGTTTATATTAATGAAGGTATTGTGTGTTGCTTCAGGAGCAGCTTCCTGAAGGCGGCCATTGATGACATAGCTGTCGATGACATCATCAATGCCACCTGTGATGTCACCTCACAGAAGTACATCTTCCCAGATGTTCAGGCCTGGCATGGGAAGTTTGGCTTCTTGGAGAAAATTCCAACCCCGTTCGTCCGAGCATCGGATGTGGCCATTAGACGAGATCCAAAGAAAGGCCTGACTGAGGAGAACCTCCTGGCACAAGAAATCATGTCAGCCATTGGCCAGCCCGTTCACAGTCGCAGACGCTGGATCTCTAAGTCTAGTACCAAGAATGGTGACAACGGTGACTTCAACAACAACGAATCTGTTACTGTCATCTCAAAAGGTAAATGGAGTCTTGTATTATACATGTATAAAACTCTGTCTGTGAGGACACTTCATATTGCTTTAAACTTTAAAATTTACGAAAGAGATTATATGGTAAGATGCAGATGTTCAATCAATTTTTGTGTCTCTCCTCAGCTGCAGTGGAGGAGGACGTGAAGTATCTGGAAGACGTGTATGTGCGCGTTATCCGCCCCTTCAAGCCCACCCACCCTGAGCACCTCCAGCTGAATCTGGGTGAGTGTTCCCAAGGAGCAGTGTCTGTAACACTCATGCATGGGATGTAGGAGCGGCCATTGTTGCGTCCATAGATGACCATGTAAGCATGCTACATGTACGAGGTTAGTCTGAGTGGTCCTTCTGTTGGGAGTGGAAGTGAAGCAAGTGATTACTAAAACTGTGCATGCTGCGTGTCTCTTTGTATATTTGTATGGTTCTCTTGGATTATGGTGTTACTTCTGTTTCTTGCAGGCATGCGTATCAAGCAAAAATTCCCCATGGACGTACGGGGCATGTCCTTTGGGTGGTGTCGGCGTGGGCTTGGGGGTCGGAAGAAGCGGCATGGATTTTACCCTGCAGATCACGTGATCTTGGAGAACTAGACTTTCATTTCATTTCAGTTGTATATGTTGTAAAAACTTTATTTTCTACTGTGAATACACATTGATGAAGGTGTACACATTTTGTCTGTTTTCATTACTCTGTGCCTTCCTTGGATCTGACAAAGTGGGGTCTGAAGTCGGGTGAAGCAGGTGGGGCTGTTTCTCAGGGAGACTGATATTGAGAGTAGCACAGAAAAGCGGCCGTAAAATGCGCGTGGCCGTAGTGGGGTCTGAAGTGGGGTCAAGCAGGTCGGGCGGGTTCATGTACCTTTGAAGTAGTCCCATTCGACTGTGAAAGTGGGGACTCGGGCTGTGGCGGGTAGATGAGATTCCACGTGCGTCACCCCCGAATGTAGGGAGGGTCAGACACAGCAGTTCAGTGGACCAATAATGGGACATGGCTTCCTCGATCAAGGGACTATTTCAGTTGTGGACACTACCAGGCCCGTCGAATCCCTACGCGCGTCGCTGTTCATGATCTTTCATTGGAAAAAGTACAGATGGGTACTGGCAAATAAGGCTGTATGAATCGAATATACAAACAGAACATGCAAGTCACTCAAATTTTCTACCAATCCATTGCACATACCAGGGAGTGTAATTTACTCTATCGTACTTACACAGGGCTGGCCTCTAATCGCAAGGGAAATCGGAAAATCAAAAGGTGAGCCTCTAGATACAGGCGTAAGAACAAATATACATGGTTTGATGATATACACAGTTTGCTAAAACCACGAAGTTAAACTTGGGCCGCTTCACTCCCACGCACAACACCCAAGCTATCTATGTACACCATACATTTTTCCTGAGGAAACACTAAAGGAGGGTAGTATAGGTATCGAGCTCCCTAATTATAAGCCGGACTAAGTGGGAACTGAATATTGCTATAGAATTATAAAATCATCCCAAATAATCCCCGAACATTCAGGGCTGCTCAACAATCGGAAACAACACAGACTTCTGACTTTGAGTCTGCTGGCAGAATGGATGTTTAGTTTTCATCTTCATTTTCCCTCACACTAGAAGATGTAGCCTTTTCAGTGGCACATGGCGGGATGGCACTGACAAATTCTCGCCACATGCATTAAGGGTCACATACTACCACGTATAAAATGTCATAGCTAAATTGACAACCATTAAGAATTGCGACTTTCCTTATCTTTCGTCTCATTGCTCGCAGAAACGATATTGTTTTATGTTACTAATTTTGTCGTATACTTGAGGATATAATCTCTATAATGATATATGGCACCACATCATCCATGTAATAGTGTAGGCGTGATAAATACCTGAAAGTATGAGGTCCATTTACTAAAGTCGGTAAACCTAAAGAATTGCGACTTTTGGTATCTATGGTCTCATTGCTCTCAGAAACGATATTTTTCTGTGATTGTAATTTTGTCATATACTTGAGGATATGTGCTTTTAATGATATATGGAACGATATCATCGACAAAATGGTACATGAGCAATCAATTTCTGAACTTGTTATTCCCGGATACTTGCACGCTTAAAGTTGGACTGAAAGTCGGCAAAACTTGCGAATTGCGACTTTTAGTATCTCTCGTCTCCCTCCTCGCAGACAAGATATTTATCTATGATTGGGATTTTGTCGTATACTTGAGGATATAATCCCTTCAATGATATGCGGCACGATATCATCCATAAAATAGTGTAGGCGTAATAAATATCTGAATTTATGAGGTCCATATACTCAAGTCTGTAAGACTAAAGTATTGCGACTTTCGGTATCGTTTGCCTTCCTCCTGGCAGACCAGATATCAATCTATAATTGTAATCTTGTCATATACTTGAGGATATCATCTTTCTAATGATATATGACACGATATCATCGACAAAATGGTACAGGAATAACCAGTTCCTGGACTTATGAGCTCCATATACTTGCACACATCAATTTGGACTAAAATCGGCAACCGTCAAAGACCAACACACTCAGCATCTCATGCGGGCCACGCTTCTCGGTGACGGGATATCTGTCTATGTTCCTGTATTCCCCGAATATTTCCAGACTGCCATGTTAATGCATGTCGTGCCCAGCCTGCAATAAGCTGGGCCCCGTCTTGCATGTCGCTAGTTGGTGCGCGCAAAGGGAGCCAGGAACCAGCTTAAGCCTGCAATGACGGACTTTACCGAGACGTGACGGAATCGTTTCTGTGACGTCACAATCGCAAGGCCGCCATTGCCTGAGTAGCAACCAGTTTCGCATCAGTTGACCGCATAAGCTCTGCCCAAATTGTCTTTTCTCTGCGTTTCCAAGTATGAACGAGATCCATCTACCCGATTTTCATCATCTCCAGAACGACGGGGAACTGTAAGTAACTTTCTTTGGTTCCATTCTGCACGCAGTGTGACGGAATCTCCAAATTAAATGTAACGGACGTTCTCGTTGCTATGTCCGAGTTGGACGCCATTTTGTACATAACTTCAACAAGGTCTACCCAGATACATAAAAGAATTCCAGCAATCAATCTGCCTTAAATGCCTCATCCCGTTCCCCTTTTCTAACTGTGTAAAGTCTATTTAGAATTGTCGACAATATTGGCGATGATATTCTTACATTTTCGCCCTAAAACAATATGCCAATTTCGTGCCAAATCGCGTAACAATAGCCCCTACTTTATCACAGGTCAGATGGAGTTCATGTTGTCTGTTTACAGCTTGAACCCTTCTCGTTTCTGGGTGGACATAATGAAGTCCCGGGTAGGCATCAGCAATTCATACGCCGAAAAGCTGCTCGACTGGTGTCAGGATTGTAGGACTAAGCTTGGCACTGTCAGTCAAGATGGTAAGCATGCGATTACTTATTCAGCTACTATTCAAAATAACGTTTTGACTGATGTTCCTGTTATGTTGCTTCGGGCACTCCTTTAGGTTTGTTTTGCTTAATTAGCAGCCCCACAAGTTCTCTTTATTCCGTTTTCAGCTTGTTCCGAGAGTTATGAGATTTGCCATCTTCTAGACTGCTACTTGATATATCCTCCGAACAGGAGGCTAATCATATTCTCGCTGTGTCACGTGATATGACGACCCAGGGTGGACCCATCCATTCTCTAAAAAGGTAAGAGTAATGAACATTTGTTAGTGTCATTCGTGTGTGACTATATATCCACGTGTTGTTTTGACTGTGTGATTAAAAACATGGACAGAGTGGCATTCATATTAGTGGTTGATGTTTTCAGATTGGCCTCGACTAACAGGGGAGGCGTGTTGTCTGAGCACAAGGCCTTGAGCCGGGAACTTCTGTCCCTGACTGAGAGACACATGGTGTGCCTCAAACATCTTCAGGAGGTGAAGGAGGTGAGTTATTCTGGCGACTGCCCTTAGGATGAAACACTTGAATGTAGTTTGTTTTCTATTCTGAATACTACTGTACACACGCGTGTTTATTTCAAGTACAATATGACAAGGTGAATGTCTTCTCCATTTTTGCAGAGCGGAATAATGGCCATGGCTGCCTCTCGTAATTATGAAAGGAGAATAAGCGAGCTGAAGGCTGAGCTAGTGAAAGTGGGGGAAAGGTCCAAGACGTCTCAGCAAAGTATGCTGGAGAAGAAAGTCCGGACTCTGGAGTCCAAGCTGGTTAAACACAATCAGAAGGAGCAGACCCACAAAGCCCGTTATGAGTGCCTGTTGAAAGAGGAAAGCGAGCTTGTGAACAGGCTGAGAAAGGTGAGCATTAAAAACAGGGGTGCTCACATCTGAGTTTCCAGCCATTCCTACTCATTCTTTGAAGGACTCCTTTCTTACAGAACTGTTTATCTTAATCCCTTTGTAACCCCCTTTCTCTGTGTGAGTAAACGCTCCACTTACTGAAACCTATACATGCACATGCACATGCACATGCCATGTAAAGCACCAACGTTCATTCACGTCTGTCTCTCAATCTTGTTTACGTCTGTTTTGTGCTTGTGTTTTTTCTGTCCTTCTCTTTGTTACTTTTTAGTTTGTTTGCTTTCCTTTCTCTATCTATTCCCTGTTCTGTTTGTCCCCCTCCCTCCCTCCACCCACCCAGACCTCTGACCATGCATGTCAAGAAGCATGTGACCTGCAGAAGAGTCAGTTGGAGTCCTTGATCTCCAGTCTCAGAGACTTTGTTGTCAAGACATGCTCGCCTGACAACGGTGACAGGTACAGCAATAGGGCTGGCTTATCTGTGTTACAGTGTATTGATCCAAAGTTTTGATGCTCTTTCCTTTTCTCCCTCTCTCTGTGTTTCTCTCCAAGTGTTGAATAGTAATCAGGATCGGGTAGAAGAAAGCTATGATCATTGCATCAGTGTGTACCGGCTCCCTCACTTTTAATTGCATTTAGAGTTAATCTTCTAAATGACTGAGTCAGACTGACTTGTCTTTGCGTTGCTTTGATAGTTAACCTATGCTTTGTTTATATTAATGAAGGTATTGTGTGTTGCTTCAGGAGCAGCTTCCTGAAGGCGGCCATTGATGACATAGCTGTCGATGACATCATCAATGCCACCTGTGATGTCACCTCACAGAAGTACATCTTCCCAGATGTTCAGGCCTGGCATGGGAAGTTTGGCTTCTTGGAGAAAATTCCAACCCCGTTCGTCCGAGCATCGGATGTGGCCATTAGACGAGATCCAAAGAAAGGCCTGACTGAGGAGAACCTCCTGGCACAAGAAATCATGTCAGCCATTGGCCAGCCCGTTCACAGTCGCAGACGCTGGATCTCTAAGTCTAGTACCAAGAATGGTGACAACGGTGACTTCAACAACAACGAATCTGTTACTGTCATCTCAAAAGGTAAATGGAGTCTTGTATTATACATGTATAAAACTCTGTCTGTGAGGACACTTCATATTGCTTTAAACTTTAAAATTTACGAAAGAGATTATATGGTAAGATGCAGATGTTCAATGAATTTTTGTGTCTCTCCTCAGCTGCAGTGGAGGAGGACGTGAAGTATCTGGAAGACGTGTATGTGCGCGTTATCCGCCCCTTCAAGCCCACCCACCCTGAGCACCTCCAGCTGAATCTGGGTGAGTGTTCCCAAGGAGCAGTGTCTGTAACACTCATGCATGGGATGTAGGAGCGGCCATTGTTGCGTCCATAGATGACCATGTAAGCATGCTACATGTACGAGGTTAGTCTGAGTGGTCCTTCTGTTGGGAGTGGAAGTGAAGCAAGTGATTACTAAAACTGTGCATGCTGCGTGTCTCTTTGTATATTTGTATGGTTCTCTTGGATTATGGTGTTACTTCTGTTTCTTGCAGGCATGCGTATCAAGCAAAATTCCCCATGGACGTACGGGGCATGTCCTTTGGGTGGTGTCGGCGTGGGCTTGGGGGTCGGAAGAAGCGGCATGGATTTTACCCTGCAGATCACGTGATCTTGGAGAACTAGACTTTCATTTCATTTCAGTTGTATATGTTGTAAAACTTTATTTTCTACTGTGAATACACATTGATGAAGGTGTACACATTTTGTCTGTTTTCATTACTCTGTGCCTTCCTTGGATCTGACAAAGTGGGGTCTGAAGTCGGGTGAAGCAGGTGGGGCTGTTTCTCAGGGAGACTGATATTGAGAGTAGCACAGAAAAGCGGCCGTAAAATGCGCGTGGCCGTAGTGGGGTCTGAAGTGGGGTCAAGCAGGTCGGGCGGGTTCATGTACCTTTGAAGTAGTCCCATTCGACTGTGAAAGTGGGGACTCGGGCTGTGGCGGGTAGATGAGATTCCACGTGCGTCACCCCCGAATGTAGGGAGGGTCAGACACAGCAGTTCAGTGGAACAATAATGGGACATGGCTTCCTCGATCAAGGGACTATTTCAGTTGTGGACACTACCAGGCCCGTCGAATCCCTACGCGCGTCGCTGTTCATGATCTTTCATTGGAAAAAGTACAGATGGGTACTGGCAAATAAGGCTGTATGAATCGAATATACAAACAGAACATGCAAGTCACTCAAATTTTCTACCAATCCATTGCACATACCAGGGAGTGTAATTTACTCTATCGTACTTACACAGGGCTGGCCTCTAATCGCAAGGGAAATCGGAAAATCAAAAGGTGAGCCTCTAGATACAGGCGTAAGAACAAATATACATGGTTTGATGATATACACAGTTTGCTAAAACCACGAAGTTAAACTTGGGCCGCTTCACTCCCACGCACAACACCCAAGCTATCTATGTACACCATACATTTTTCCTGAGGAAACACTAAAGGAGGGTAGTATAGGTATCGAGCTCCCTAATTATAAGCCGGACTAAGTGGGAACTGAATATTGCTATAGAATTATAAAATCATCCCAAATAATCCCCGAACATTCAGGGCTGCTCAACAATCGGAAACAACACAGACTTCTGACTTTGAGTCTGCTGGCAGAATGGATGTTTAGTTTTCATCTTCATTTTCCCTCACACTAGAAGATGTAGCCTTTTCAGTGGCACATGGCGGGATGGCACTGACAAATTCTCGCCACATGCATTAAGGGTCACATACTACCACGTATAAAATGTCATAGCTAAATTGACAACCATTAAGAATTGCGACTTTCCTTATCTTTCGTCTCATTGCTCGCAGAAACGATATTGTTTTATGTTACTAATTTTGTCGTATACTTGAGGATATAATCTCTATAATGATATATGGCACCACATCATCCATGTAATAGTGTAGGCGTGATAAATACCTGAAAGTATGAGGTCCATTTACTAAAGTCGGTAAACCTAAAGAATTGCGACTTTTGGTATCTATGGTCTCATTGCTCTCAGAAACGATATTTTTCTGTGATTGTAATTTTGTCATATACTTGAGGATATGTGCTTTTTAAGGATATATGGAACGATATCATCGACAAAATGGTACATGAGCAATCAATTTCTGAACTTGTTCTTCCCGGATACTTGCACGCTTAAAGTTGGACTGAAAGTCGGCAAAACTTGCGAATTGCGACTTTTAGTATCTCTCGTCTCCCTCCTCGCAGACAAGATATTTATCTATGATTGGGATTTTGTCGTATACTTGAGGATATAATCCCTTCAATGATATGCGGCACGATATCATCCATAAAATAGTGTAGGCGTAATAAATATCTGAATTTATGAGGTCCATATACTCAAGTCTGTAAGACTAAAGTATTGCGACTTTCGGTATCGTTTGCCTTCCTCCTGGCAGACCAGATATCAATCTATAATTGTAATCTTGTCATATACTTGAGGATATCATCTTTCTAATGATATATGACACGATATCATCGACAAAATGGTACAGGAATAACCAGTTCCTGGACTTATGAGCTCCATATACTTGCACACATCAATTTGGACTAAAATCGGCAACCGTCAAAGACCAACACACTCAGCATCTCATGCGGGCCACGCTTCTCGGTGACGGGATATCTGTCTATGTTCCTGTATTCCCCGCATATTTCCAGACTGCCATGTTAATGCATGTCGTACCCAGCCTGCAATAAGCTGGGCCCCGTCTTGCATGTCGCTAGTTGGTGCGCCGCAAAGGGAGCCAGGAACCAGCTTAAGCCTGCAATGACGGACTTTACCGAGACGTGACGGAATCGTTTCTGTGACGTCACAATCGCAAGGCCGCCATTGCCTGAGTAGCAACCAGTTTCGCATCAGTTGACCGCATAAGCTCTGCCCAAATTGTCTTTTCTCTGCGTTTCCAAGTATGAACGAGATCCATCTACCCGATTTTCATCATCTCCAGAACGACGGGGAACTGTAAGTAACTTTCTTTGGTTCCATTCTGCACGCAGTGTGACGGAATCTCCAAATTAAATGTAACGGACGTTCTCGTTGCTATGTCCGAGTTGGACGCCATTTTGTACATAACTTCAACAAGGTCTACCCAGATACATAAAAGAATTTCAGCAATCAATCTGCCTTAAATGCCTCATCCCGTTCCCCTTTTCTAACTGTGTAAAAGTCTATTTAGAATTGTCGACAATATTGGCGATGATATTCTTACATTTTCGCCCTAAAACAATATGCCAATTTCGTGCCAAATCGCGTAACAATAGCCCCTACTTTATCACAGGTCAGATGGAGTTCATGTTGTCTGTTTACAGCTTGAACCCTTCTCGTTTCTGGGTGGACATAATGAAGTCCCGGGTAGGCATCAGCAATTCATACGCCGAAAAGCTGCTCGACTGGTGTCAGGATTGTAGGACTAAGCTTGGCACTGTCAGTCAAGATGGTAAGCATGCGATTACTTATTCAGCTACTATTCAAAATAACGTTTTGACTGATGTTCCTGTTATGTTGCTTCGGGCACTCCTTTAGGTTTGTTTTGCTTAATTAGCAGCCCCACAAGTTCTCTTTATTCCGTTTTCAGCTTGTTCCGAGAGTTATGAGATTTGCCATCTTCTAGACTGCTACTTGATATCCTCCGAACAGGAGGCTAATCATATTCTCGCTGTGTCACGTGATATGACGACCCAGGGTGGACCCATCCATTCTCTAAAAAGGTAAGAGTAATGAACATTTGTTAGTGTCATTCGTGTGTGACTATATATCCACGTGTTGTTTTGACTGTGTGATTAAAAACATGGACAGAGTGGCATTCATATTAGTGGTTGATGTTTTCAGATTGGCCTCGACTAACAGGGGAGGCGTGTTGTCTGAGCACAAGGCCTTGAGCCGGGAACTTCTGTCCCTGACTGAGAGACACATGGTGTGCCTCAAACATCTTCAGGAGGTGAAGGAGGTGAGTTATTCTGGCGACTGCCCTTAGGATGAAACACTTGAATGTAGTTTGTTTTCTATTCTGAATACTACTGTACACACGCGTGTTTATTTCAAGTACAATATGACAAGGTGAATGTCTTCTCCATTTTGCAGAGCGGAATAATGGCCATGGCTGCCTCTCGTAATTATGAAAGGAGAATAAGCGAGCTGAAGGCTGAGCTAGTGAAAGTGGGGGAAAGGTCCAAGACGTCTCAGCAAAGTATGCTGGAGAAGAAAGTCCGGACTCTGGAGTCCAAGCTGGTTAAACACAATCAGAAGGAGCAGACCCACAAAGCCCGTTATGAGTGCCTGTTGAAAGAGGAAAGCGAGCTTGTGAACAGGCTGAGAAAGGTGAGCATTAAAACAGGGGTGCTCACATCTGAGTTTCCAGCCATTCCTACTCATTCTTTGAAGGACTCCTTTCTTACAGAACTGTTTATCTTAATCCCTTTGTAACCCCCTTTCTCTGTGTGAGTAAACGCTCCACTTACTGAAACCTATACATGCACATGCACATGCCATGTAAAGCACCAACGTTCATTCACGTCTGTCTCTCAATCTTGTTTACGTCTGTTTTGTGCTTGTGTTTTTTCTGTCCTTCTCTTTGTTACTTTTTAGTTTGTTTGCTTTCCTTTCTCTATCTATTCCCTGTTCTGTTTGTCCCCCTCCCTCCCTCCACCCACCCAGACCTCTGACCATGCATGTCAAGAAGCATGTGACCTGCAGAAGAGTCAGTTGGAGTCCTTGATCTCCAGTCTCAGAGACTTTGTTGTCAAGACATGCTCGCCTGACAACGGTGACAGGTACAGCAATAGGGCTGGCTTATCTGTGTTACAGTGTATTGATCCAAAGTTTTGATGCTCTTTCCTTTTCTCCCTCTCTCTGTGTTTCTCTCAAGTGTTGAATAGTAATCAGGATCGGGTAGAAGAAAGCTATGATCATTGCATCAGTGTGTACCGGCTCCCTCACTTTTAATTGCATTTAGAGTTAATCTTCTAAATGACTGAGTCAGACTGACTTGTCTTTGCGTTGCTTTGATAGTTAACCTATGCTTTGTTTATATTAATGAAGGTATTGTGTGTTGCTTCAGGAGCAGCTTCCTGAAGGCGGCCATTGATGACATAGCTGTCGATGACATCATCAATGCCACCTGTGATGTCACCTCACAGAAGTACATCTTCCCAGATGTTCAGGCCTGGCATGGGAAGTTTGGCTTCTTGGAGAAAATTCCAACCCCGTTCGTCCGAGCATCGGATGTGGCCCATTAGACGAGATCCAAAGAAAGGCCTGACTGAGGAGAACCTCCTGGCACAAGAAATCATGTCAGCCATTGGCCAGCCCGTTCACAGTCGCAGACGCTGGATCTCTAAGTCTAGTACCAAGAATGGTGACAACGGTGACTTCAACAACAACGAATCTGTTACTGTCATCTCAAAAGGTAAATGGAGTCTTGCATTATACATGTATAAAACTCTGTCTGTGAGGACACTTCATATTGCTTTAAACTTTAAAATTTACGAAAGAGATTATATGGTAAGATGCAGATGTTCAATCAATTTTTGTGTCTCTCCTCAGCTGCAGTGGAGGAGGACGTGAAGTATCTGGAAGACGTGTATGTGCGCGTTATCCGCCCCTTCAAGCCCACCCACCCTGAGCACCTCCAGCTGAATCTGGGTGAGTGTTCCCAAGGAGCAGTGTCTGTAACACTCAAGCATGGGATGTAGGAGCGGCCATTGTTGCGTCCATAGATGACCATGTAAGCATGCTACATGTACGAGGTTAGTCTGAGTGGTCCTTCTGTTGGGAGTGGAAGTGAAGCAAGTGATAACTAAAACTGTGCATGCTGCGCGTCTTTTTGTATATTTGTATGGTTCTCTTGGATTATGGTGTTACTTCTGTTTCTTGCAGGCATGCGTATCAAGCAAAAATTCCCCATGGACGTACGGGGCATGTCCTTTGGGTGGTGTCGGCGTGGGCTTGGGGGTCGGAAGAAGCGGCATGGATTTTATCCTGCAGATCACGTGATCTTGGAGAACTAGACTTTCATTTCATTTCAGTTGTATATGTTGTAAAAACTTTATTTTCTACTGTGAATACACATTGATGAAGGTGTACACATTTTGTCTGTTTTCATTACTCTGTGCCTTCCTTGGATCTGACAAAGTGGGGTCTGAAGTCGGGTGAAGCAGGTGGGGCTGTTTCTCAGGGAGACTGATATTGAGAGTAGCACAGAAAAGCGGCCGTAAAATGCGCGTGGCCGTAGTGGGGTCTGAAGTGGGGTCAAGCAGGTCGGGCGGGTTCATGTACCTTTGAAGTAGTCCCATTCGACTGTGAAAGTGGGGACTCGGGCTGTGGCGGGTAGATGAGATTCCACGTGCGTCACCCCGAATGTAGGGAGGGTCAGACACAGCAGTTCAGTGGAACAATAATGGGACATGGCTTCCTCGATCAAGGGACTATTTCAGTTGTGGACACTACCAGGCCCGTCGAATCCCTACGCGCGTCGCTGTTCATGATCTTTCATTGGAAAAAGTACAGATGGGTACTGGCAAATAAGGCTGTATGAATCGAATATACAAACAGAACATGCAAGTCACTCAAATTTTCTACCAATCCATTGCACATACCAGGGAGTGTAATTTACTCTATCGTACTTACACAGGGCTGGCCTCTAATCGCAAGGGAAATCGGAAAATCAAAAGGTGAGCCTCTAGATACAGGCGTAAGAACAAATATACATGGTTTGATGATATACACAGTTTGCTAAAACCACGAAGTTAAACTTGGGCCGCTTCACTCCCACGCACAACACCCAAGCTATCTATGTACACCATACATTTTTCCTGAGGAAACACTAAAGGAGGGTAGTATAGGTATCGAGCTCCCTAATTATAAGCCGGACTAAGTGGGAACTGAATATTGCTATAGAATTATAAAATCATCCCAAATAATCCCCGAACATTCAGGGCTGCTCAACAATCGGAAACAACACAGACTTCTGACTTTGAGTCTGCTGGCAGAATGGATGTTTAGTTTTCATCTTCATTTTCCCTCACACTAGAAGATGTAGCCTTTTCAGTGGCACATGGCGGGATGGCACTGACAAATTCTCGCCACATGCATTAAGGGTCACATACTACCACGTATAAAATGTCATAGCTAAATTGACAACCATTAAGAATTGCGACTTTCCTTATCTTTCGTCTCATTGCTCGCAGAAACGATATTGTTTTATGTTACTAATTTTGTCGTATACTTGAGGATATAATCTCTATAATGATATATGGCACCACATCATCCATGTAATAGTGTAGGCGTGATAAATACCTGAAAGTATGAGGTCCATTTACTAAAGTCGGTAAACCTAAAGAATTGCGACTTTTGGTATCTATGGTCTCATTGCTCTCAGAAACGATATTTTTCTGTGATTGTAATTTTGTCATATACTTGAGGATATGTGCTTTTTAATGATATATGGAACGATATCATCGACAAAATGGTACATGAGCAATCAATTTCTGAACTTGTTATTCCCGGATACTTGCACGCTTAAAGTTGGACTGAAAGTCGGCAAAACTTGCGAATTGCGACTTTTAGTATCTCTCGTCTCCCTCCTCGCAGACAAGATATTTATCTATGATTGGGATTTTGTCGTATACTTGAGGATATAATCCCTTCAATGATATGCGGCACGATATCATCCATAAAATAGTGTAGGCGTAATAAATATCTGAATTTATGAGGTCCATATACTCAAGTCTGTAAGACTAAAGTATTGCGACTTTCGGTATCGTTTGCCTTCCTCCTGGCAGACCAGATATCAATCTATAATTGTAATCTTGTCATATACTTGAGGATATCATCTTTCTAATGATATATGACACGATATCATCGACAAAATGGTACAGGAATAACCAGTTCCTGGACTTATGAGCTCCATATACTTGCACACATCAATTTGGACTAAAATCGGCAACCGTCAAAGACCAACACACTCAGCATCTCATGCGGGCCACGCTTCTCGGTGACGGGATATCTGTCTATGTTCCTGTATTCCCCGCATATTTCCAGACTGCCATGTTAATGCATGTCGTGCCCAGCCTGCAATAAGCTGGGCCCCGTCTTGCATGTCGCTAGTTGGTGCGCGCAAAGGGAGCCAGGAACCAGCTTAAGCCTGCAATGACGGACTTTACCGAGACGTGACGGAATCGTTTCTGTGACGTCACAATCGCAAGGCCGCCATTGCCTGAGTAGCAACCAGTTTCGCAACAGTTGACCGCATAAGTTCTGCCCAAATTGTCTTTTCTCTGCGTTTCCAAGTATGAACGAGATCCATCTACCCGATTTTCATCATCTCCAGAACGACGGGGAACTGTAAGTAACTTTCTTTGGTTCCATTCTGCACGCAGTGTGACGGAATCTCCAAATTAAATGTAACGGACGTTCTCGTTGCTATGTCCGAGTTGGACGCCATTTTGTACATAACTTCAACAAGGTCTACCCAGATACATCAAAGAATTTTAGCAATCAATCTGCCTTAAATGCCTCATCCCGTTCCCCTTTTCTAACTGTGTAAAAAGTCTATTTAGAATTGTCGACAATATTGGCGATGATATTCTTACATTTTCGCCCTAAAACAATATGCCAATTTCGTGCCAAATCGCGTAACAATAGCCCCTACTTTATCACAGGTCAGATGGAGTTCATGTTGTCTGTTTACAGCTTGAACCCTTCTCGTTTCTGGGTGGACATAATGAAGTCCCGGGTAGGCATCAGCAATTCATACGCCGAAAAGCTGCTCGACTGGTGTCAGGATTGTAGGACTAAGCTTGGCACTGTCAGTCAAGATGGTAAGCATGCAATTACTTATTCAGCTACTATTCAAAATAACGTTTTGACTGATGTTCCTGTTATGTTGCTTCGGGCACTCCTTTAGGTTTGTTTTGCTTAATTAGCAACCCCACAAGTTCTCTTTATTCCGTTTTCAGCTTGTTCCGAGAGTTATGAGATTCGCCATCTTCTAGACTGCTACTTGATATCCTCCGAACAGGAGGCTAATCATATTCTCGCTGTGTCACGTGATATGACGACCCAGGGTGGACCCATCCATTCTCTAAAAAGGTAAGAGTAATGAACATTTGTTAGTGTCATTCGTGTGTGACTATATATCCACGTGTTGTTTTGACTGTGTGATTATTAAAAACATGGACAGAGTGGCATTCATATTAGTGGTTGATGTTTTCAGATTGGCCTCGACTAACAGGGGAGGCGTGTTGTCTGAGCACAAGGCCTTGAGCCGGGAACTTCTGTCCCTGACTGAGAGACACATGGTGTGCCTCAAACATCTTCAGGAGGTGAAGGAGGTGAGTTATTCTGGCGACTGCCCTTAGGATGAAACACTTGAATGTAGTTTGTTTTCTATTCTGAATACTACTGTACACACGCGTGTTTATTTCAAGTACAATATGACAAGGTGAATGTCTTCTCCATTTTTGCAGAGCGGAATAATGGCCATGGCTGCCTCTCGTAATTATGAAAGGAGAATAAGCGAGCTGAAGGCTGAGCTAGTGAAAGTGGGGGAAAGGTCCAAGACGTCTCAGCAAAGTATGCTGGAGAAGAAAGTCCGGACTCTGGAGTCCAAGCTGGTTAAACACAATCAGAAGGAGCAGACCCACAAAGCCCGTTATGAGTGCCTGTTGAAAGAGGAAAGCGAGCTTGTGAACAGGCTGAGAAAGGTGAGCATTAAAAACAGGGGTGCTCACATCTGAGTTTCCAGCCATTCCTACTCATTCTTTGAAGGACTCCTTTCTTACAGAACTGTTTATCTTAATCCCTTTGTAACCCCCTTTCTCTGTGTGAGTAAACGCTCCACTTACTGAAACCTATACATGCACATGCCATGTAAAGCACCAACGTTCATTCACGTCTGTCTCTCAATCTTGTTTACGTCTGTTTTGTGCTTGTGTTTTTTCTGTCCTTCTCTTTGTTACTTTTTAGTTTGTTTGCTTTCCTTTCTCTATCTATTCCCTGTTCTGTTTGTCCCCCTCCCTCCCTCCACCCACCCAGACCTCTGACCATGCATGTCAAGAAGCATGTGACCTGCAGAAGAGTCAGTTGGAGTCCTTGATCTCCAGTCTCAGAGACTTTGTTGTCAAGACATGCTCGCCTGACAACGGTGACAGGTACAGCAATAGGGCTGGCTTATCTGTGTTACAGTGTATTGATCCAAAGTTTTGATGCTCTTTCCTTTTCTCCCCTCTCTGTGTTTCTCTCCAAGTGTTGAATAGTAATCAGGATCGGGTAGAAGAAAGCTATGATCATTGCATCAGTGTGTACCGGCTCCCTCACTTTTAATTGCATTTAGAGTTAATCTTCTAAATGACTGAGTCAGACTGACTTGTCTTTGCGTTGCTTTGATAGTTAACCTATGCTTTGTTTATATTAATGAAGGTATTGTGTGTTGCTTCAGGAGCAGCTTCCTGAAGGCGGCCATTGATGACATAGCTGTCGATGACATCATCAATGCCACCTGTGATGTCACCTCACAGAAGTACATCTTCCCAGATGTTCAGGCCTGGCATGGGAAGTTTGGCTTCTTGGAGAAAATTCCAACCCCGTTCGTCCGAGCATCGGATGTGGCCATTAGACGAGATCCAAAGAAAGGCCTGACTGAGGAGAACCTCCTGGCACAAGAAATCATGTCAGCCATTGGCCAGCCCGTTCACAGTCGCAGACGCTGGATCTCTAAGTCTAGTACCAAGAATGGTGACAACGGGACTTCAACAACAACGAATCTGTTACTGTCATCTCAAAAGGTAAATGGAGTCTTGCATTATACATGTATAAAACTCTGTCTGTGAGGACACTTCATATTGCTTTAAACTTTAAAATTTACGAAAGAGATTATATGGTAAGATGCAGATGTTCAATCAATTTTTGTGTCTCTCCTCAGCTGCAGTGGAGGAGGACGTGAAGTATCTGGAAGACGTGTATGTGCGCGTTATCCGCCCCTTCAAGCCCACCCACCCTGAGCACCTCCAGCTGAATCTGGGTGAGTGTTCCCAAGGAGCAGTGTCTGTAACACTCATGCATGGGATGTAGGAGCGGCCATTGTTGCGTCCATAGATGACCATGTAAGCATGCTACATGTACGAGGTTAGTCTGAGTGGTCCTTCTGTTGGGAGTGGAAGTGAAGCAAGTGATTACTAAAACTGTGCATGCTGCGTGTCTCTTTGTATATTTGTATGGTTCTCTTGGATTATGGTGTTACTTCTGTTTCTTGCAGGCATGCGTATCAAGCAAAAATTCCCCATGGACGTACGGGGCATGTCCTTTGGGTGGTGTCGGCGTGGGCTTGGGGGTCGGAAGAAGCGGCATGGATTTTATCCTGCAGATCACGTGATCTTGGAGAACTAGACTTTCATTTCATTTCAGTTGTATATGTTGTAAAAACTTTATTTTCTACTGTGAATACACATTGATGAAGGTGTACACATTTTGTCTGTTTTCATTACTCTGTGCCTTCCTTGGATCTGACAAAGTGGGGTCTGAAGTCGGGTGAAGCAGGTGGGGCTGTTTCTCAGGGAGACCGATATTGAGAGTAGCACAGAAAAGCGGTCGTAAAATGCGCGTGACCGTAGTGGGGTCAAGCAGGTCGGGCGGGTTCATGTACCTTTGAAGTAGTCCCATTCGACTGCATGTGAAAGTGGGGACTCGGGCTGTGGCGGGTAGATGAGATTCCACGTGCGTCACCCCCGAATGTAGGGAGGGTCAAACACAGCAGTTCAGTGGGTTAGTCCGAGGTTAGTCTGAGTGGTCCTTCTGTTGGGAGTGGAAGTGAAGCAAATGATTACTAAAACTGTGCATGCTGCGTGTCTCTTTGTATATTTGTATGGTTCTCTTGGATTATGGTGTTACTTCTGTTTCTTACAGGCATGCGTATCAAGCAAAATTCCCCATGGACGTACGGGGCATGTCCTTTTGGGTGGTGTCGGCGTGGGCTTGGGGGTCGGAAAGAGCGGCATGGATTTTACCCTGCAGATCACGTGATCTTGGAGAAATGGACTTTCTTTTCGCTTCTTTACTTTATATATTGTGAATATATTTTGTCTGCTGACGCATAATGATAAAAGTGTAAACATTTTGTAGTTGATCGTTTTGTACTTGCGAGCCACCACATGGCAGGCTGCTGAACCCGAGAGTATTATCTTCCTAGACACACACATTGTTTAACATCTGTCTTGCATCCTGATTGTCCCTTGTCTAGATTATTATCGACCCTTAAAGATCGGGGTTCGAGTTGGACTTCAGCAGCATCTTCATGTCGAAAGAGGCGTCTATGGGACCAGGTTCGCTTACTTGGTTGATGCATGCCATCGTATCTGAAAGATACAAACAGTCACAGCTGCAGATTCTCAGTCTGTGTGTCTGTGTTGCAGTTCACTTATTTGTAATCAGTCCTAGAGCAGACTTCAGCAGACTTCAGCTGAAATTCACTAAAATAATGCCGCGGAATAACGAAACTAGAGTGGTCTCCCTTTGTACATTCACGCTTGACCACGGAACAGGTTCAAGGCGGGTTTTCTTAGCACTCTTGTTGCATAAGTTGCTTATATTTCTGTGATATCTCAGACGGTTTTAGTTAAACTATAACCTTAATATGTGTATAGCACAAGACGCCTTGGAAACCCGTCCAGTGTGTTTCCATCAGCCAACTGACCATCACACTGCGCACCACTCTATCAAAAATCATTACATGTAATATGACTCAATCGATCTGCAGTTTCTGAGACATAGCAAGTAACCGCCAGTATATCATGTCCCCTCCAGTGCCTATGACTTCAGTAAAGTAGGTAACCTGCAAGCAAACTCCGTTAATCCGTACATCGGCAGATAAGTCTTCACAGTTGAATAATTCTGGAAGTCCCCTTGAAAGGAACGATATCATTCTTCTGGTGAAAGGTTAACGCAGGATATGAAAACTGCCAACACGTCTGGAAGCATTCAAACTAGTTAACTGTTAACTGTTTATTGCACGTGTTACTGTTTTACAAACATACATCTTGTTGACAGTTAACAATCAAGGTAATAAAACATGGCGTGCATTGATGAACAACATCAATATATATCAACAGTATCATAACCTTAACATTGTATCAGATTGACTGTGCCCATCTTAAACACAATCACGACCTAGTACTACTCCCACCCGTCTCTTTCTGTGTATAGGTGTAACAATTACCGATAACGTACGAGAACTCTCGGAAATTACCGATTTCGAAATGTATGTGGTCGCCTCCTTGTGAAGGATTCCACGAGGTTCAAATGTTTGAAAATACAGTGTAGTTAAAAGAAACGTTGGCTGTCGACGAAGGAAGATTAACAAAAAGAGGACATTCTGCAATGGAAAGAGTTATTGGTTCGGGGGCAATACCAGATTCTCAGATGACGCTGTCGTGATTATGAGCCGTTAAAAAGCGAAACTTCCTAACGGGCTTTGGTGGAATAATTAAACAAGGAAGATTCACTCGAGGTAGTCAGTGAATTTACATGGGGAGTTCCGAATGAAGGTCGGGTAATTTGATATCCCGGATAAATGGGCTGCCCGAGAGTTTGCATGAAACTCATGGTCCAAGATAATCTATCATAAATCAAAATAGGCATACGCGTAACACCGTTCATAAATATACCAATGGCAAACCTAGTAATTTTACATATTCGTTTCCAAAAGGAAATTTATCCTCAAGTCGACCATAAAAATATTTGACAATGACCTTTCAGCATTCATCCAATATCGTCCTTTTCCGTGATGATTTACGACGAGCGCTCTCGGACATTACCGACTTCCCTTACGTATTCTCTAGACGTATCTTTGTGTGTGTGTTTGGTTTGACGCTGTTTTGAACAGGTATTTCGATTTATATCTCGGCAAAAGACGTGGCAGAAAAACTCTAATAAATGGAGGCCCTTGTGATATAATCATCTTTGTGAAACCCACATATACTCGGATGTGACACTGTTACACCTAGAACGTTAAGTGGAGACAATCAGGCGAATCGTGGATTCAATCATAGGTTCCTGTCACATCAAAGGGACGCAACTCCGCACAGTGTTTCACGGCGCCGTACACGACAGGGGTACCCAAGTGTAAACTATAATATCACGTTTGTACAGCTTACATCTTGACAAATTGTTCTAGAAACTGAATCAGTTCACGAAACTGTCCCTAGTTAACTAATGTTTTCACAATGAATGAGCAAACACAGGGAATACAGATAGAAATCAGATGATTGTATTTCAGGGGACGCAACTCCGATGTACTGATGGACAATATCAGGCTGGTATTGACACCTTAACACAGCGTATCATTACCAGAACGCTAGTACCTCGTGAAGAAACGGGTTCGAACTGATCTTCAGCAACCCACGCATGTCGTAGAGACGACGGACGGGGTCGGGTGGTCAGGCTTGCTGACTTTGGTTCATACATGTCACCCTATCCCAATTGCGTAGATCGATGCTCATGATGTCAGTCACTTGATTGTCTGGTCCAGAATGGATTATTTACAGACTGCTGGAATATTGATAAGGGTGGCGTTAAACGACAAACAGCCTAATAAAGTACTTCAGGGCATTCTCAAACATGTCTAAAACATAACGATACTGTGATGTATGTTGAACATTGACTAACAACGTCAATATTTCATGGGTTTGTATACAGTAGGCTCCTCCATTACCCCTCATACACATGACCGCTATGCAGTGTGATTGTGACAGTATCATTGTTCAATAAAAACGAATTGTGGCTTTATATACCTCACGGAATCTATATTTATCTTTGTGAAACCTAACGTTCCAAAACGCAATGTGTAGAGTGGAGGCTGCAACGCTTGGAGACATGCTCACGAGGAAATGTTGCCGATGTAATCTGAACGATCAATGGTGTGAGTACTCGCTGGGTTCCGTCTCGTTGGCACATGGTCGTAAAGGAGGTTCTTTGGTTGATAATAGTCTTCAGTGACAAGCGACCTGTGTATTTGTCGATTTATATGTGACGTTGGTCTGTATGTAAAAACCAAGAAGTCGACTTTTATCACATCGATGTCAGTGTGTGCGAGGTGTACGTCAACATGCGCTGTACTGTAAAGTTCAGCCGTTAAACCTCGTGTATTTAACGCCACACGTGGAACTCCGGTAATGTTTGCCTTCAACAAAACAACAGTTCACCTCTAACGCGCATAGAACCATTGGCGCACACCGCAGGTCAAACCCTGTGTCATCTGTAATCGATACATCGATCCTGTCCCTTCTAAACACTTCTAATCCTTCAAAAGACCGAATTTCCGTGCTCACACATGCGTGAGTGTTTGCTAGCGTCCATATCTTTGCCAGACAAGGTGATATCAATCCTTCGCAACACGCACTGACTTTTTGGACATTGAAGGCCGGTTGGTCGTTAATAAACGGTTATTTCTGGTAACGGTGTTACATTTCAACATGCAATGTTGCATTCGTTAGGCGGGTTTCAACCCCATCACGACTTCCACGACGGTAACGCCTCTCAGCTGTCAGACGGAGACGTTTCTTCATCAGTCTTCTACGCCAGCAAACTTTAGTGTTTGTCATAAATCTTCCTCATTTCTAACATCGGGGTGACTGGTTGGGTTTTCAATGGCGATGGCATTTCGATGATATACTGAACGCTTTTACTCAGTTCAAAGATATCGTATAAGTAAGACTCTTTATGAAAGGGTTACGAATTTATCTAGAAAAATGAAGCCTACAGTTGTATCGAACGTACTTCAAAGTCTCGAAATTATATGCCTTATCCCTCACGTATTGGCGATTGTTCAGGGGCGGTGGTAAAAAGCGTTTTGTCTGTCACGTAGAAGGCTTCGGTCTCATTCCCCCAGTTAAGTACAATGCGTGAAGTCCATTTCTGGGTGTACATACATTGATATTGCTGGGATTATTGCTAAAAAGCGGCGTAAAACTAAACTTCCACTCTCACTCACGTAGTTGTCAGGTCCAAAGACGGTTATTTATTCATGTATTACCGGTAGTAAGCCAAACTTCGGATAACTCTCCGTTGTGCCGATCTTTCAGGATGCTGATGTTGTTTAACGGGCTGCCTGTAAATAAAACTACAGTAATTGATGCGGATAATCCTGCGTATAACGAACAAGCTTTTAACAAACTGATGGAGATATAACCAAATGATGGGTTTTCTTCCACTTGCTGTGTATTTTGGGGGTCGAAATGCGTGTAAACTAACCATATACTACTCCATCAAAAGAAGTTTTAGACTCAATAGTGTAAATGTAGCCACTTATACTCTGCTAGTCAACTGTTCTGAAATTGACTTTACTAAAATATTCCTTTACTAGAACCGAGGTACTGTTTACATGAACTAATGTATTTGTAAAAACAAATTCGCAACGTTGAAAAGATTATTTTCATGAGTTCAGTAAATGATGAAAATCAGTGAAAAGTTGCGCATTCGCCTCAGCTACTTTACATAATAAAAACGCAGCTGTTCACATGAAGATATTTGTAATTACGCTTTTAGCAATTTGATGCATGATCCTCGTACAATTCATCTGCATAAAGTTTGCAGTTGGTTCCCCAAGTTAGTCGAGGAAATTCATCTTCGAAGTAACCATACATATATATGCATATTCAGCATATAGTGAGCGCTTCCAGGTGAGCCAAAATTTTGATGGTAGTATACGATGAGAACGAAGTGTAATTAGTGGTCCCTTTAGTTCGGCATGAACCGTAGTTTGCATTGAAAAGTTACGAACCATTGGTCGAATTACGATGACACTCATTAGATAAAAGTTGCTGGACAATCCCATCCAATGAGACGCCCTTTACGACAATCTGTTAATTCCTAAGTGGAGTTGCTTCGTAATCCTGCCGATATATTTAGATTACTTCTGACCCGTGAAGATCGGGTAAGAATTGGTCTTCAGGTAACCCATGCTTGCCGTAAAAAGGCGATTAATCGGGTTGTCAGGCTCGTTGACTCATTGACACATGTCATCGTCTCCTAGTTGCGTATCTGGTTAATTGCAGACCGCCTGAATATTGCCGGAGTGAGGCTTTATATTAACAACAAATAGAATAATTTCTACCCAACCTACGACATGGTGGATTTGGCGTTCCTTATTGATGTTTCTGACGTAATTAAATTCATAAACAAGTGAGTACTCTTGTTAACGCTGTCTTTGAAAGGGCATATTCAGTCCTAAGCAGATATTTCTCAAAATGGAAATACACGTTCGTTTTGTCAGTTTCTTCATCTTATTTGGTATCATAATCATAAATGTGTTTTTACAGCAAACACGAGTTGACATCTGAGAATGAATGTGTTGAATGGCATCAGCCAAATATACATTTGTACAAAAGAATATATTTATATCATAGAAGCCCACTAATACTACATACATCAGGAATATGCTGGCGCTTCTGCGACACCTACATTCATTTTACTAGAACGCTTGGAGTGGAATAAATTATCGTTGTTGTTTGAAATATACTAGCCACATAGAAACTGTGCACACAGAAAATTCCTTCAGAAGTGGAATCGACACAGAAAAGGCGAAATGATGTAGACACTTTATAAGCTGGAAATGCTTGGATTTACAACAACATGTCAAAAGAACATGAACAATATCCGTAACGCGATGGCGTCAAGTTCATTAAATTCGAGGGTCTACTGTCCGATACCAAAATTAAATAACAGGTACTTATTGACCATCATCGCGTGAAGCACAGCAGTGCATTGGCCAGCATATAGGCTTCAAATGAGCATTAAAGGCCTGGGAATGGTTAGGGACTTGGTCACTGCCGTCCGGAACCTGTGTCTGAGATGAGTCACCCGAAACTATCTGTCCTGTCTTGGCGTCGTTACTCGGGGACGCCCAGAACGTGAGAGTGGTCGGCGGCGTCATTACTGCTTCCATAACGCCTGACCAATGCAGATATCGTGTTACGATGGCATTTTAAATGTGCTGCCACCTGTTGTTGGATCATGCCTGCTCGAACCATTCCAAAGTCTTCATGACGTTGAGCAGATGTCAGTCTTGGCATGGAATGACCAAAGATCAAGCTTGCCGACAGTGTCAGCAATTTCATACGGGTTATTCACGGGACAAACCAATAGCATTATCAACCTTGATCTTCTTACTAGATTTACGGAAAGGGGCGAGTGTTGACGAATGCATTCGCTTCGTAGGGGCCCTTCGAGAGGGAACAGGAAGTACACATTCAGCTTGTCTCGGAGGTGCGTCTCACGAATGCGAACTTATTTAGATGCTTGGCTTCAGCATGAAATTGCGTGGCACCTGTTGAATGTTTGAGATAATCTATTTTTTCAACATATCCTCTTTTGCATATAAAACATGGAAATGTTGACATTATTACATACTTTATAGCGCACTGAGTCCCCAATCGAGTAGAAGTTGGAAATACTATTCTAATGCCCAAACTTGATGAGCGATGGGGATTATATTAATACCTTTCTGTCAGAAGAAAAACAGGAAGCGTATTCAAGGAGTTCACCCAGCAAAATCGGATTAAATGCAATTTTAGTTCATTTTGCGTCTCAGCGTCGTTTAAGCTAGAAGTAAGAATCCCCATAGCATAGGCGCCACTGTATTCCCCTTCCTCTTGGCGTGTTTTCTATATACATATGAATCGGAAACTCTGCTTGAAGTCAAAACAAGTTAATTTGATAAAATGTTCTGATATCGTTCAATGATCATCAAATAGCCAATTTCCTTCTTGAACTGGAAATATAGGCGATCCTGTGAGACCGCCTCGTCTATTTCATATTTAGGTGCCTAAAGATTCATCTTTACCTTGATGTCCAGCAATATTCCAGCAGCTCCAGCCTTTCGTGTTTGCATGTCACAACTTCAGAGATACAATGGAGCATTCCCTTTCTACCAAGATTTCAAAGAGGCGCCATACGACCCTTTCCCACAAACCTGTTTGATCTAGATTATAACATTTGTGGCTTTTTCAGGTCGGTGGCTTCCCTCATGTCTATATTTGTCATATACAGATACACAAACATATAAAAACGATTCTATTTCAGTTTGACTTATTGACCCGATTATTGAATATTTATAAATCAATGCGAACTTGTAAAACAGTTTATTCACGATAAACTCTGTTAAAATGTTGGCTTTGTCAATCGCACAAAGCACCAAGCATCTGTCAGCTAATCCTGGAACAACGAACCAAAACATACCCCGCTCTACACGTGGACGATATGCACAGCTCCCAGCATGCGTTGGGACAGACCGGAAGTACTGGTGTTGTATTCATTACCACAAGAGACCTCTATAGTCCCTTTACGGACATTTTGGTTTGAAACCGGTAAACATTACAAAACAACATTTATGGTCATGTGGTAATCCAGAATAATTGAAACACTATTTCCTGGCCTAACGTTGCAAGTAATAGCGGCGTCTAATTGAGACTGAATGAGGATCTTAAGACTCACGACCATGAATGCTCCAACATTGTCCAACATACACATCAAATGCCTGTTTGGGGATTAGCGGCTGGACGGAATGGTGCCATAACTGGATGTCATGGAGTGGACGAACGATGGTGAAAATACACTTCGAGCACTTGTGGCTTCAGATAGGGCTGTTACCCTCCCTGTCTCATGTAGTGCCCCTATTAGTTACTTAGCGACACAAAGGTTAGGTGTAGTTATAGCATTGTAGTTTGTGTTGGTGCAATGGGGTTAATTGTTTGTGTCACGTGATAGCACAGCTGTTTTGTTTGACTGCAGACATGGGAGAAAGACTCCGGGGTTAAGAAGTTTGTTAAACAGACTCCATGGTTCGTATTTAAACTGTTTGGTGAAAACATTAACAGACATTTGTATCAACCTTATGCATAAAGCAGATGAAACCAAGTGACATTTATGTACAGAAACAAACTCTGGACCCTGTGGTGAACTGGATTGTTTTGACTTTCAGTGACGACTAACGGGATCGGGTGGTCAGGCTCGTTGACCTGGTTGACACATATCGGGCCATATCCCAAGACGCGATTGTTTTACAGACCGCCGTTATATAGCTGGGGTATTGCTGAGTGTAGCCTTAAAACAAACAAAACCTTCTTATACCGGGGAGATTGTTTACTGACAGCATGTCACAGCCATATCGTTCTTCGGATGTCACCAAAATGGTGGCAAAATGGTTTTGCAAGATCAGATGAAATGATAATTTCTTATTGTGTAAAATATAATGTATACAACCAGGGACACTCTACAACATATAGTCTCCCTGATACAACTCACATTTTATATACCCTTAGGGATTCCGGTAGGAATATGGCTAAATAAATCAGGTGACCAGGCTCGCTGACTTAGCTGATTATTTGTCATGCTATTGTAACTGGATGAATCGATGCTCATGATGTCAATCACCGGATTTGTCTGGTTCAAACCAGATCACCCACATTTGGAAGTAATATAGCGAGGAATACTGCTGAATGTAGCGTAAAGAACACGCATAGGCACACGTACACGCCCGCCCGCGCGCGCGCACCCACACACACCCGCGCGCGTTGTTGAAAATTAGATTCAACAGGCGTTCAATACGGAACTCGGGTGCAAGACGGAATTCGCCTTAGCTCGCCGTATCGCCGTATTGTGTGAGTATGAAATTAAGCCCCCATTCCAGCAAAAATCACGGCGTGGGACACCAGAAATGGGCTTCACACATTGTACCCAACTGGGGAATCGAACCCGGGTCTTCAACGTGACGAACAAAACGCTTTCACCACAAGGCAGCCCTAGCGCCACGTATGTATGTAATAAGAAATCGAAATTGTATAGACACATTCGTACAAGCTCGTGTATTATTTAAGATCCACTTGTTCTGACCATCTGATTTTTTATTCATGACAACAACGGTGTCTTCGGCTTCATTACATCCTCATTACTCCTCCATCTCAAGTGTGAAATCAGTAGACAAGACAGCTGTCCAGCTGAGAGATCTATACGAGCGGGTGCTGCAGCTAGACTCCTACACAGTCACGTGGAAAGCAGTATAAATGTCGGAGATTCATGGCTTCACATTCCAGCCTTACAAAACATTCTTTGCCGTCAGTTAGGAACAGATAGAAATCATTATTGAACTTTGAGATATGTCACCACATGCATAGTTGCAAAGGTCGTCATTATTCCTACAGAGACTGTGAATATATTGTTAGAACAAAACAGAACAATAACAATACAATAACATATTGGAAGCATTGGCGTAACTAATACAATTTTAGTACGTGACAGTAAATGTCGCGGTGGATATCATACATGTGTATTCAACATACCATCACTTCTACATATCACTTCAATAATATTTATTGAATTTATAGATATTTCATATTGAGTTCCACTATTTTCCGAAAATATTTGTAAACGGTGTAAATGAAAACAATAGGCCTTGCATAGACACGTCTATCATCTTCCGGTTATCCTGGCTTTGACTAACATTTAGTCCCCGAAAATAAATATTTAAAAGTATATGTATCTACAACATAATTCTAGATAGAGCCCACAACAATCCATAATAGACTTTAACTTATTTAACTTATTAACATATTTTCTACGATCTGGGGGGCAGCTGCTGACTACTCATTGAAAACACTTGCGAATTAATCTGCGTAACATTCTAACTTGAGTGTGAATAATCAATGATCCTATGTCGTGTCAGCCATTTCGTATGTAGCCTTTTACACTCCACCGACTGATTGGTTGTAGTGGTTGTGCCGATAGTGGTGGTGGTTGTGCCGATGGTGGTGGTGGTGGTTTTGCTGATGGTGGATGTGCTTCTGGTGGTGGTGGTGCTTATGGGGCTGGGTGTGCTTATGGGGCTGGGTGTGCTGTTGGGGCTGGTTGTGCTGTTGGGGCTGGGTGTGCTGTTGGGGGTGGTTGTGCCGATGGTGGTGGTGAATGTCGGGGAGTTGCTCATGATCATAATCCTCGTTGTCCATCTTCATCATCCGTACATGTCATAAACTATACCGACTGGCGACTTTCGAGGATCTTGTAAAGCATGTAACCTTTGGCGAGGAATAAATGCGGAAATGTCTTAACACCAGTTATACTGGACAGTTATCCCCAGTCTGCTGTCGAATCTGTTGAAATTAAGTGGTCACGTGGTCCTCAACCGTTGTGTCATGACGTTACTCCGCTTTTATCAATATTTCAGCAATATCACGGCAAGGGACACCAGAAACTAGCTTCTCATATTGTACCCACCTGGGAACAGAACCCGGACCTTTGGTGTTAAGAGCAAAAGCTTTAACCACTAGGCTACCCTACCGCGCCCTCAATTGCCATCGGACGCAGCATAATCAACATAGGCAGATCTTGACGCCGAAGATTTCACCATCACGTCGTTAAAATTGAATCCGCAAATTATGGGCATAATTTACCTTTGGCGATTTCGCACCGGTAATCAAAGACGACTTCTGCATATAAATCAATACTAGGGCTGTAACAGTAGCGGAGGTTACACAAACATGCGGCAAAACATGTCCCACTGTATAATCAATGTTCTCTGGTTTGGACCGGACTGGTTGTGAAGTGACTGTGGGATATGGGTTTCACTGGGAGCGCCTTGCCATCCTTCTGATTGTACAGGCAATGTGTGACGTATATCGTAACGTCTGTACCCGAGAGGGTCGCTTTTCAGAATCAGATATAATAAGGGTTAGTTATGGATGGGACCGTTTCTTAATATTCTTCCACATTTACGTCCAGGCCAGAGTTATTATTTCAAAAAGATATCTATAAACAAGTACAAAGGGAACCCACAACAATACCATGTTGCAGACTAAGGCAATGAATTGGCATGTAAGTTAGGTCATAATAAGAATAAAGATTTGTAGCCTCAGCATATACATGTCTCCACATCTCTACAATCCAAGATGGCGCTCAAATGTGAATAACGAACAACGGATATAGCGAACTAAATTTCTTGGTCCCTTGGAGTTCGTTATATCCATGTTCTACTGTATATAATTTCAGGAGCTGAGGCAAAGATGTCAGATGATTGACTGAGTAAATCCGAAGAGTGACACCGGGTGTTTACGTTTACTGAACTCACTTTTATACACATTGAATATATATATAAAAAGATTTTTAGAAGTTTTTAACCCTTAACACAACAAAACTGCACACGAAACCAATAATGCCTTGAACCAACCCTGCCATTCGATTATCAACCAATCAGTAAATGGAAGGCCTGTTGTGGGCGTTTTCTATTTTTTTCTTCGGATTTTTGAAACCAAAACACCAAAAAACGTGCATGGTTATCCAATCACTTTCAGAAAGCGCTTTATAAGTGTGTTTGACCAAAGCTGAATTTCTAAAACGATTCAGTCAAAAACAGATCAAACATGTGTCAAGGATTCACCTTGATTATATTTCCCTTTATAATTATTTTTTTCGCTGATTTTTTAAAAATTTGCAAACTGATGCAAACATCAGACGATAAGAGAAATACGTTCAAATCGGTGTCTAACAATTAAATCATCAGAGACCAGATTATTCCAACATGGGCGTTGTCTGGGAAACGGAACTGGACGTGTAATGAACGCACAACAAGAGTGACACAGATCTAATCGGACGCGCCGGAACAGATTGAGTGGTCAATACACAGACTGGACAGTTATGGAAATACGGCTTGTTGTCGCCACGTGGTATTGGCAGGCACTGATGGATGAACACTCGGCATAAGAGCGACGCCGTAAGTCCTTGTGTGTGTAAGATCAGTTTCCAGGTAAATATTAGCTCGATAAACTACAGCATCCTGATGTAGGTTTGTGGATCATTAGGCAAGTTTGTAGCGCAAATAGGGTTGCGCAACAAAGAAAATGACCAGTCTTCCCATATGCTTCGCTCGCATATGGGAAGACTGGTCATTTTCTCTTTGTTGCGCAAACCTATTTGAGCAACACTTTGCCTGTGGTGTGATGGATACAAATGATCTGATCCGTCTTCAGATTATCTAGTCTGGATCAGACAATCCAGTGATCGATATCGCGAGCATCGGTCTGCCAATGTTTGCGCGATAACAGGCATTAACCCAGTCAGCGAGCCTGACCACCCGATCCCGTTAGTCGCCTCTGACGACAAGCGTGGGTTACTGAAAACCAGTTCTAACCTGGATCTTCACGGGTATCCAAGATCTGTAGCAAGGCATTATACTACACAGGGAACATGTACTGATACTACAGATATTTATAAACTGACATCAATTAATATCGCGTTTATGGACGTACAAACGGTGTCTCAAATGTACACTAACATGTGTAAGCAAAGTGTTGTTTTTACGTTTGTAACTGCATGAAGCCATCAGGAATGAAGAAGTCGGTATTTGTAAATAGTCAGCAATAACATTGCCACAGAGAGCTTATTTAATCACTAACAATAAAAACAACTTAGGTAATACTGATTCGGTGACATTATAGAAATGGTAATAAATTAGTGGGCGCGGCCTGTTCGCCAGACACTGCTTGGCTACTAGGCAACAAGATGCAACGTAAACACTTGGAATTAAGGCACTAGCGGATAGGTCCCGTCTCATATGTTTGTGAGAACCTTTGGCAACACATCTGAATGTAATGCCATTACAAACAGTATGTATAGTGTCCAAGTAAGTGTTATCGGTAACCCTGGGGTATTCTACTGTAGTACAAAAGTATTCACATCTGAATGTAATGCCATTACAAACAGTATGTATAGTGTCCAAGTAAGTGTTATCGGTAACCCTGGGGTATTCTACTGTAGTACAAGAGTATTCACAACTGAAACAAGTGTACCAGCTGCATGTATACACAAAGAACTTAATTAAGTGCCCACTGTATTTTTGCAATGATAGGTTTTCAACACGTACATAAAACTGCTCATGGTGACCACGATGGAAAAAACATGAGTTTTTCTGACCCGTATGATCCTTTGACTCATAAAAAACAACAAAATGATTGGAATCCATGTTGAAAATGGTTCATTTTAAAGAAACACTCATTTTCATACAAAGCCATGTCTGTACAAGTATGGCCCTGGAATGTTTAATGTTGAATTTATTGGTGAATGTGAACATTCAAATGTCTTTTTGCGTGTATTACACGATTCAATGTCAATACTAAGTGTAACCTCCATGTGTCTGCACTCTCCTCCTCATACCCCCTGTCAGCCTCCTGATCCATTCCTACGTCATTCCTCGTGTAAAGCAGCTTCCAATTGGGCCAGGTTTTGTACAGGAGGGTCCCGTTGTTGCACACGACGACAGATGTCCCAGATATACTCCAAAAGTTTAAGATCGGGATATGTCTGGGGGTGCTTAACTAAGTTCTTTGTGTATATTTTGAACCGTAGCACATTTTAAAAATACCCTTATCGTTTAGGAAGGTTCCTTGCATGACGCTATACATCTTGTATATTGTACATCGGAAGCAGCCTAACACCCACTCTCCATACTCTCTCTCTCTCTCTCTCTCTCTCTCTCTCTCTCTGATGTTGATGATGATGATGGTAATGACGACGACGACGATGACGACGATTGTAAACTGTGCATGGATGAAATAAACCACTTCAAAGTGTTGGTGATGTTGCGTAGCGTTGACAAGACGGCAGCAGCGTTGAGAGCGAATAACTGAATTATCACCTACTGTGATGGATTGCACATCCCACAACTGCTCAGCAGAACATTCCCATTTAATTAAATCCATATAAGGTGCACGGCTCTCGCGAGATCACGTCTGAGATGGTACTTTGTCTGACCGGATACGAGGCAAGCTCAAACACGAACATGACGAGCTGCCTCGTATTGTGTAAGACCACGATTAGACTGAAAGCAGGCTTTAAAAAATCCATACGAGGTACACTTCATCGTCGACCTTTGGTGGCAAACGGAGGACATGAAGGTGATGGCCGTATCAAAGGGGAGATAATTCGATATCCAGGTCATTGAACTGTAAATGTCAGGCACGAAAAAAACATGACAGTACGTGTCCCTGTTTTATTACATCATATTTGGCAGAACGCATAAACATGAATATAATGAAAAATGTATGAAAATATTAGGTATTTGGTTCAACATATATATATCTGGAATTATTTTGGAAGCTGAGATTGATACCAGGACGACAGTGTGTACAGGTTAATTTACAAATACATTGAAACATCCATGTCAGGAAGGGCGGTTCTTATTCGATAACAGGAACATTTCTTTCCTATCAAAGTGTCAAAAGACCATTATATGATATCGATCGATGCACTTGTGAAATTACGTAGAACACAGGAGCGAGCGTCTGGCCTTCCTGCATCATCTACAACAGCGATAAATCGCAACAACTACCAATGTGGTCGTGTTGATTCTAAATCATGCGAAGAGAGTATCGTCCCAAGGGAAACGGTTGAAAAGAGAAAAGAGCCCATTGCCAGTTGATTTAATGTTACCATGAAGTCCTAATCGAGTCCACAAGTCGATTGTATGTTATGGTAATCCAATTTTGTACTAAATGCATCAATACAACGAGCATTGATCAGAAACAAATGTTATATGATCAGCGCCTATATGGATCAAGAACCAAAAATCAAAGAACGTTCTATAAGCAGGAATTACAGCCTTGTTCATTTCGACACAAGTTCCTTCCTGTATCTGCCTCCGAGTCCGTGGTGCAGTGGAGTTAGTGTCTGCTCGGACAGCTGAAAGTCCGTGGTTAGACCCCTGTCTACCTCCTGCAAAATACGTTAACCTATGGTATTTAGTGTTGCCTGCCTGGCAGTACTGTGCCTGTATTCAGTGTTAAACGGCATGCTATCTTCGTGGGCTAACACTATGAAACCAGAATAAATCCGGATTAAAATCAGAATAAATCAGCAAAAGCACGCACACGCTCGCACCCGCGCGCGTCCAGTCAAAAGACACAAAACCCCTATCACCTCACCTCACCTTAACGCATTCCGCATTACCTTAGGTTGAGTGAAACGGCGTCACCTTACCTAACCCCTCATCCAACCCCAATCTCACCTCACCTCACTTCAACCCACCGCAACACCACCTACCGCACCCCTCACCTTCACAAACTTCCCACAGAAGCAAACATCTGATAACAAAGATGATTTGGTTTGTACCAGATCAGGTTGACTTCATGTTAGCATCGCTGACATATTATGCTAACGTTTGATTGAAGGCGTTGTAGTGTGGTGGACTCCGTTTTATTCCTCCCTGATCAATATACGACAACAAATATTTAAAAATAAACAAAAACAAAAACCGTTGATGAATCCTTGAATCCTAACAAGGATAAACATAGTATTATTACCATGATGCGTTTTTTCACCGAACAACCATTACAAGAAGCTGTCAGTACGATGGTATGGTTCCTTTCTTCTGAAACGTAGAATCATAATCAAACGAAATGCAGCAAGACCACGCGAAATTAGCAAGCACCACAATCATAACGGTTGATTAGGAAATAATGATTAGATGTGATGTGATTAGCACTCATCAGTGAGTTCCCTAGCAACACGTAATTTATATTTTAACAAACAGCCACGAACATGGTGAAAATAGAAAATATATTTATACAAGACCATGGACAAACATATTCCCCATGAACTCGTTCAGTTCACACCCAACACATGTATACTGGACAAAAATAGTTGTAATATATGTAAATTTTTGAAAATATGAATAATAATATATTTATTCATTGACACACTGATAAAATATCAATCATAAACATACCAATATCCCTAACTTATTTTGTCCATTATATATACATGATAACATGATTGTGTGGTGCTGTAGTTGCAATGCCGTTTAGTGGAGAGAAGACAATGTAAGCTGGTTTTCGGATTCCTTTGCGCCTCGTCATCTTGCGCTAAAGCTTATATTGCGATATGAGAGACAAGGGTCCAGCGTAAGCCTGGTTTCAACTGGAGATTAGAATGCATTGAGACCGTCACGTGGAGATAAGACACACGAGGTTCCCCTTGATGAATTTTTCAATGAAATTTGTTATTTCTGCGTATTAAAGTGATATTTATGTTTTCTAGAAGAACGCACTGCGTGGAACAAAATTATATAAACTCTGCTACGTTTATAAACTGCATATCAATTATACAATATTGCAATTGAACATCGCGCGTTTCTAAAACTTCATAAGAGGCATTTGAATTTCTAAAATGGTCTCCATGCTTAATTCCCATTCTATTGCATGTGTACAAAGGCTGTCCTGGAAAGAGTAGAATTACTTTGAGTTAAAATACCACCAAAGGGTTTTGCTATATATATATGCTATATATAAATAAGTCATCAAATTGCAAGTCAAACTCAAAGACTGGAAAATGAAAAAGTGTCACAGGGGTCTAAATATGGAACATTATTACCTTTCCGCAAATATCAGATGTCAACAACCTTGATTGCGTGTGTCAGTGTGTTTTGTTACAACAGTTTAAAGCTGGTTTTGCTACATGGACAAGTGAAGTAGCCCAGTGGTAAAAGCGTTCACTCGTAACGAGTTCTATTCCCAGCATGGGTACATTGTGTAAAGCCCATTTCTGGAATCCCTGCTTGTATATTGTTTGTATATTTTGATAAACGCGCCATAAAACCATCCTCGCTCACTACATTAATCAATTGATAAAACACATATTCATGGTTTTGCCAAATTAAGCACTTTCAAAACTTGACATACTGTTTTTTACTTTACTGCTAATTCTGGTGACACGAACTTTTCAGATTAAAGAAAAACATCAAAATTTAACAACTCAACTCCCCATCTCTCACAGGGCGACACATGGAATCTTGGCATGACACTCAATTAAATACAGGCAGTGTTTCAAATTGAAAGTTGAAATCTTCACTTTGTCACTATAAGTAGTTTCACTGCTGACAGAACTCACACCAAGGAAAGCTATTTCCGTGCTACCGAATTTACATCGTTAAAACATGACGTGGAACGACAGACACTAAAAGCATTTGCCACGAGCTACTAGACAGATGACGCAGTTATTGTTCAAGATGCTGGAGAAGTGAAAGGTAGCTTCCTCATTGTGTTGACTGGTCAACACGTGGGTGTCAGATTATAGCACATTGTCACTTTACATCGTTGATTTGTTTTTCAGAGAGGTAGAGTTCAGGGTAAAATAGGAAATAATGTCCCTTAAGACATTCAAAGAGCGAATTGAGTTTTACGTGATATTTTTTGATAGTCCATCAATAACACATAATGAATTGGGCTTTATTGTGTTGTTTGAACTCAGGTCTTGGGCGTGACGAGCTAACGAGTTACCTGCTGAGCTATATCACTTCGATCTACAAATTAGAGAGTAAGAGGAAGCCAGTTCCAAACTTTGGTATTACCATAAATCGGCTGAATATTAACTGAACTCTTAAACGATTAAGCCGGTCCATGGTGATTGAGTCAGTAAGTGAGTGAGTGAGTGAGCCCGCCCACCCGATGCCTGTACTCTGAAGACCACATCTTGCTGACTACGAATAAACACAAACACCTAACGTTATTTTAAACAAGATGTAATCATCATTATTTAAGATTATTTTTAATATATCATATATAATAACATTAAATACATTCTATAATAACACCAGATGATCGGGTTTCACCTCAACTGTTGATATCTGTTCTTGATATCCGTAGATATCTTTTGATATCTATTTGAGATCTATTGAAGCACTTCTCCTGCCAGCTCCAGTGGGCAGCTGAATACATCCACTGACCAATGATTACGGTCACCACACAACACTGGACTCTCGGGCACTGTAGCTGGACACTCTGAACTCAGTGGAAGGTCATCTTAGACTGACCAAACATTACATAGATGCTTTCGAACAACGGTCCGGAACATGAATTACTCCTTGTAATTGCAGGGTCAGTCCGCAGATGGTGGACAAGACACAACGACCATTCCCCGGGACGGTGGAGGTACCAGGGCAACTCTGGAGGGCTATGCCATGTCGCTGGAGCAATGCTATAGGCAGCGAGATAAATGTCAGTTCAGCTGTCGTATTAACCTGATTTATCTGTAGCACTGTGTTCCTCGTGCAAACCTGCTCTGTCAGCTCTGCGCGCAGAGGAATGTTCCAGTGAACAGAACATGTTCTGTGTGAAGGATGGTTGGTAGAACTACGATCAAACACCATGCTATGAAAACCTGAATGAAAACAGGATTTTGTCTCAGTTGGATTCATGAAAACAATGAGTATGGCTGTGCTGCTCTGACACAACAGTAATGTGTCAGAGATGAGTGAGTGAGTGAGGATGGTTTTGCGCCGCATTTTAGCAATATTCCAGCAATATCACGGCAGGAGACACCAGAAATGCTGCTGCTACACATAGTAAACATGTGTGGGAATCGAACCCAGGTCTTCGGCCTGACGAGCGAACGCTTTAACCACTAGGCTACTCCACCGCCCGTGGTAGAGATGAAACGGTACTACAGGAATTTACACTAAATGAAGAATGTCTCATTTCTTTGTGTTCGTGGATCATATCTGACAATACTGAAATTAAACAATTAACTTAACTTGCAATACATTTTATCACATCAGTTGCAAAGTGATCAGCAAAGCCAGGGGAAATAGGCTTGACCGGCGTGATCAGCAAAGCCAGGGGAAATATGCTGACCAAGTGATCAACAAAGCCAGGGGAAATATGCTGACCATCCGAGGTTGTTTGCTGCCGCTATCAAAGATATTCAAGCTCTACTGCCGTCTACTAATGGCCATACCAGTGACTGAAACGACCAATCCGCACCATCGAGGTTAATGATGACATCAGTGAGTAACTGAGTATGTGTTTACGCCTCTTTTAGGAATAATCCAGCAATATCATGGGGTACCACAAATGACCTTTGTACCCATTTGGGGAATCGAGACCGGGTTTTCGTCCTGACGAGCGAACGCTTTTACCCTGCTTACTAGGCTACCCGACTGAAATGGGGTTTACTCGTCTCAAAGGTTATTGTACTTACAGTGCCGTGCATGTGCATGTGTATGTGTGCGTGCGTGCGTGCGTGCGTGCGTGCGTGCGTTCTATCCACTGCATTACGAAGCGATCCAACGACACAATGGGATACCGTTACCCAAGTAACAAAACACGATCATCCGATCTTCAGTCGCATCTTAAGGCTAGAGACCCTTGAAGATCTTCAGTAACCCATCCTTGTCGTAAGAGGCGAGTAACGGGATCGGGTGGTCAGGCTCGCTGACTTGCTTGACACATGTCATGGGTTCCCAATTGCGTAGATCGATGCTCATGCTGTTGATCATTGGATTGTCTGGTCAGATTGGGTATTTTTACAGACCGCCGCCATGTAGCTCGAATATTGCTGGGTGCGGCGTAGAACTAAACTCACTCACTCACTCACTCTTAGAAGTTTGGTGCTGTGGACCAATCATCGGGTCGTTAAGGGTCAGATATACAGTCAGTTCTGTATGTGCCGGATACTCAGCATAAGGTGTAGGGAATCTAGATCTGGTATCACAGTACACTAATACTGTATTACTATCGTTATGATATACGTGTAAATACCTCAAATTACCTTCAACACGTAATTAAACAATGTTTTTTGGGGAAATTTTTGACTTTGTAGAAAGAATTGTTTCAGCAATAGCTGTTTGTCATACTGTCGGTTGAAAATGTATTGACCCGGAATATTTTGTTTCCAGATGTTTTTATGCATTCGGAGGCGAGGACAACATATATCTCTTTTATTGTTATAATGGAAACGACTTTCCATGGTAACCAGGTGGAATATCATGAATATGAAACAAATATATCAAAATCTTGAACTAAAACACCATTATAGTTTATCATATCTATGTAAGATGAAAGTGACATCGAAACACTTTGAAGCAACAATACATTGAAACATACCCTCATCACTGCTAACACCAGTGTTCATCACGAGAAAGACGAGTTAACACTACAGACTTGATGCAGTATAAACTGGATATTTCTCGTGGTAACGAGGCGTCAGTGCGCTCTGATGTTATCCAGGGATGCGGAGAATGAGATAGAGTAGGCCCTATCGTCTATGATAAAGGGCAATACAAGGCACCGTCAGGCGAAGGTAGTGGTTGGCAGCTTACAGCAGCGCCACTTTGAGGTATATTTCAGTTCATTTTAACCTGTCAAATCCGGAATCAGACTTCTACTGATCTCTGTTAATACTGGACCAATTTACGCTGCCAAATTTAGTACGTGTTTTCATCAGCAAGTAAATCTGCCTCATCACGACATCCGTCACTCCGGATGGGATCCGGACATTGCAGGCAAAGGACCAATTTATTATGCAACTGACATTCCAGACTTTAAATGAACTTTTCAAATAGTTTACTCACACATCCGGAAAGCTGATCTCACTAATAAGCTTCCGTAAATGACTGGGTATTTCGAGAATGAACTCAACCAATTTGCGTAACAATACTCTCGGAAGTTCGACAATCTTTGGAAGTATATTCTGACATACTCTTTGAGACAGGTATTTTCCTTAAAGGAACAGAGATATATTACTGTGGATAGTCGAGAAATGGTAAATACTAATCTAGATACTGTTGGTAGAAGTTGTGGAAGCCTCGTAAAAGAGAAATACTCAAACTGTGCCACAGCATCCTGTGATACTATAGTGAGTGGAGTGAGTTAAATTCAACGTCATTTCGGCAATATTCTGACCTTACCGTGACGAAAGAAAATTATACATAAGTATAGATATATTCAAAAGGTATAAAATCATGACGCTGGGATACTATAAAAAAAACACCATGATAGATCTGATAGACAGCAGATCTGATAGGAAGCAGATCTGATAGACGGCAGGTCTGATAGACGGAAGATCTGATAGACGGCTCACTGGAAAGGTAGATGCTGATAATTCTCTCTACATAACAATAAATGTCAGCCAGCCATCGACACCACGTGTCAGTGCGTGCATATATTGTAACTGAGTCAGTGTTAATCTAATGACACGCGAGTTGATTATCTGTATCAGTGGCCACTCCTATTCAATTTTGAGTTTCTACTGATAATTAGGGAGCGGAAATACTTCAGGTGGTTACCTATTTAGAGAAACTGCTGAACGTTAGTGTTTGGATAACCAATTTTCCCCGAGGAATATCGGTTAACAGAAATCGAATCCAAAATAATTGATTGGTTGTTAGTTATGTTGAGTTTTCTCCCCTGGGAGCTGTTGACGATGTCTTTGTGTTAATGCTGCACTGTATGCGATGGTGTAGATGATGCGCAGGAGGGAGTAGCGTCTCCGGGGAAATACTTCCACACAGAAATCAACACTGGCTTGATACGTTATTTAGTCTAACTTCCACACACTGTTAACGTTGTACTTATAGTCCTTGGTAGATAGTGTCAGGAGTTATCTCCCCTGTTATTATTACGGATTCAGCAACACGGTACATGGAGAATCGGAAGGGGTCAGTGGCTCTGTTTGGGGGCAAATTTGCAAAGGGGTTAACGAATAGGAAATTAGCAATATTCCCTTTCTTGTTTTATTTCTTGAACGCCGCGGTAACATGTCTTAATTGGCGTGGCCTGGGGATCAACAACTGATCACTATCCGAGCAGGGCAGCTCACAGTGTATTGAGGCATTCCACTGGAGTCATTACCATTCTTACAGTCGTCAGTAGGGACATTACACATGTGTTGGAAGATTGGTCTTGTCCTCATTCATATGTGACCCGTGAAGATCCGGGGTAGAAAATGTCTTCAGCAACCCATGCTTGCCACAAAAGGCGACTATGTTTGTCGTAAGAGGCGACTAACGGGATCGGGTGGTCAGGCTCGCTGACTTGGTTGACACATGTCATCGGTTCCCAATTGCGCAGATCGATGCTCATGCTGTTGATCACTGGGTTGTCTGGTACAGACTCGATTATTTACAGACCGCTGCCATATAGCTGGAATATTGCTGAGTGCGGCGTAAAAGTAAACTCACTCACTCATTCATATGTTTTCCTAATGCTTTCAAAAGAGTCCTCTGAGTTCTGCACCCAGTCACGTGTTGTGTAATATCGTCAAATTCAGGAGAACATAACTCTGTCTCAAGGACCGTTCCGATTTTGCACTCCGATCCGTTCTGTTGAAAAACCAAACCGGCTCAAATGTGGCTCACCTAATTAATGTTGACAAAATATGCCTGCATTAATTTTATTAACGTTAAAAATAAGCCTATTAGTAATCAAATGACATCTAGTTTAACTGATATGTAAATATATGTAAATGATGCGGTATAAACGGAGATTTTGACACGCTGAAACTTAATCACAACTATGTTCAAGTTGGTAAATATTGATATAATAAATAGGGCGATGGGATAGCCTTGTGGTTCGCTCGTCGCGCAGAAGACCCGAGTTCGATTCCCCAAATGGGTACTATGTGTGAAGCCCATTTCTATTGTCCCCGTAGTGATATTGCTGGATTATTGCTAAAGGAGGCGTAAAACAAAACTCACTCACTAATATGATAAATAGCAATTGACAAATTCAGTTTCCGATCTGTTCTGATTTATATACAAAATATAGAATTATTGTCCTTCTGAGAGGGTACGTAAAGTCCCAGAAACATTCAAAGGAAATTTAAATTTACCAGTTGTTTTAAATGTAGTATTCTTGTCATTTTAATTTTGGCTAAATTTGACTTCAATCCCCAGCGGCTAAAGGGATGATATAAATCCAGCTAGGGTCCATGCAGGTAGCAAAAGTATTGTAAAATCCCCATGGTCCCTAATTTGGTGATCTACCTTGCAGTTGTTGGCGATATATAGCCAGCTTTTTATATTATATTGTCCAAATAGTGCTATTAGTTTTAACTTTCCACACTAGTTTTAGTTTAGTTGTAATTGTGATATTCTAGGTGTTTTACTGTCCTTCGTAGACAAGTTTTTATCATATACATATATTCCATTTCAGTGTCAAATATGTTCTCGTCACGATATGGCTGCGATATTGCTGATGTGACGTTAAATATTAACTCACTCACTCACTCACTCACTCACTCACTCACTCACTCACTATATACAAAATAGGTAGATGAGTTAATGTTGTTTAATGACGCAACAAAAACGTATAAAAGTTCGATCAAACCAATGATCCCGACATACCAAATCAATAAATCTGACTTCCACTTCAATACGACAGGGATTCCATATTGATACCCTTCTCCCCACAAGGTCAAAGAATGTAATTGCTTTGGATTTATGTTTGTAGCAGAACTGTAACATGTCCAATTTGTACGATTCTGTTACAGGCAAACATAGTTTCACTTTTGTGTACACAGGGTTTCTTGAGCATAACTCTTGCACTGTTGAGCAAAAACGAACCCTTTAATGAAAAACACCACTTTAATCTGGTTTCGTTTCATGCCATCTTAATGTTTTCTAGAAATGCTGTTGAGGTTTTCTTATGCAACATGCATTTACAAAGGCTGAATCAGATGTTATTAGACTTTGTTAATAGTGAAAATCAAATAAATGTCGCTACTGTGATTTTTCAGAAAATGAAGATAACTTATGGGAAGAAAGACCAACGATACTTGTCAGCTCATTCAAATAATTGATTCTGATAAATTAGATGAAAATGTCAGAGCGACACATAAAAAATCTCATGGTGATTCACACAAGCTTCCTGCTTTGAACAAACTTTTGTTTTCTTGGCCATGTCTTTGAGTCACTACCAGAACAAATCTCATTACACTTGACATCAATGACATTCTAACAAATGTCTCTTTAATAACATTTTCTCATAGTCTAAACCGACCGAACCTCTTTGAAGGTCACCTACAAACTCAAATTTGTAGTCCCGTTATGAGGAATAGGTCAGAAATGGGCAATATCACCGACGTCAAAGAACGACACCATGACGGAATTACAAATTCATGTTGACCTTCTGCCCGAACACCCGAACAAAGTCAGCACATGTTCAGTCACGTTTAATGTACATAAAAGTAGTAAATATAGTTTTGTTACTTTTCCTATATTTTTTGTTCGATAAACGTGCGAACCGTTCATGTGAAGAGATTAGCTGGTTAGACCCTGCTGTCAGACTGACACTTTCAACTTGCGGCATTCAAGCGATCAAGTACGGTGCCAGACTAATAGCTAGTCAAATAGAATTCAAGAACCCACGATTCTTTCATATTACTAGAGAGTGAATGGAAGGTGTGGTTTTTATGCCGCTTTTCAACAATATTACCACAATATCCACAGCGGGCGACACCAGAAATGAGCTTCACACATTGCACCCACGTGGGGAATTGAACCAGGGCCTTAGGCGTGACGAGCGAACGCTTTAACCACAAGGCTACCCACCACCACCCATATTTCTTTTGTCAATGTGACATACTAAAAAAGATGAAGAACACCCTATATTTCCATTATTGATATAGATTACATGTTTTTCAATATAAGAACTTAAAGAAAACCGATTCTTTCATAAAGAGATATGAAAGTCAAAGTTAAAGAACATGCGAATCTTTCATATTACCTTAATTAATATGTCATTGTAAGAAAGTTTCAGTTTATCTTATCTTGGACAAGATTTTCGTAACCTCCTATTTCACTGAAACAACATTGATGTAGGACAGAGAGCATCATAACACAGGCTATTAGATGGAATGGTAAAGCATCATTGATTGAACTGGGAGTTGTACAGTCAGCTAATTGGGTTAGCTCAGCACGGCTTGGCGAGACATGTATGATGAATTAGTCCGCATCTATCAGAATACATCCCCATTAACCCTGTGACATGATTTAGGAATACATGGCAATATGAACGGTACGGATTGAAGAGTGAGATGTTCCTATTTGAAGTCCGAGCTTACTGGATTGGTCTCTGTTGACCGACATGGTTTGTACACGTACGGTCAACATTCATATTTCTGTAATGGACACTGCCTTGATTCCACTCTGTTTTTTAGAACACTGTAAACTGCGTTATGAATAAAAAACGAACTCAAATGGACCACTAATTCTAGTTCGTCATAACAATAGTTCGTTATACTCATTTCGAATACAAAACACTTCTAGTTGCCAGGAAAAGAACCCAGTTCGTTATAATCGTATTCGTAATAAATGTCCATCATGCTACCGTTATAACGAAGTCGAAGGGACCACTAAATTTAGTTCGTCATTACCGTCAGTTCGACATGCACATTTCTAATACTATATACCTCAAGTGGCGGGGAAAACAGTTCGTTATAACAGTCAGTTCGACATACACATTTGTAATACTATATACCTCAAGTGGCGGGAAAATAGTTCGTTATAACCGTCAGTTCGACATGCACATTTCTAATACTATATACCTCAAGTGGCGGGTAAAACAGTTCGTTATAACCGTCAGTTCGACATACACATTTCTAATACTATATACCTCAAGTGGCGGGAAAAACAGGTTCGTTATAACCGTCAGTTCGACATGCACATTTCTAATACTATATACCCTCGAAGTGGCGGGTAAAACAGTTCGTTATAACCGTCAGTTCCACATGCACATTTCTAATACTATATACCTCAAGTGGCGGGAAAAACAGTTCGTTATAACAGTCAGTTCGACATACACATTTCTAATACTATATACCTCAAGTGGTGGGGAAAACAGTTCGTTATAACAGTCAGTTCGACATACACATTTGTAATACTATATACCTCAAGTGGCGGGGAAAACAGTTCGTTTTAACCGTCAGTTCGATTATGCACATTTCTAATACTATAAACCTCAAGTGGCGGGAAAAACAGTTCGTTATAACCGTCAGTTCGACATGCACATTTCTAATACTATATACCTCAAGTGGCGGGTAAAACAGTTCGTTATAACCGTCAGTTCGACATGCACATTTCTAATACTATATACCTCAAGCGGCGGGGAAAACAGTTCGTTATAACTGTCAGTTCTACATGCACATTTCTAATACTATATACCTCAAGTGGCGGGAAAAACAGTTCGTTATAACCGTCAGTTCGACATACACATTTCTAATACTATATACCTCAAGTGGCGGGGAAAACAGTTCGTTATAACAGTCAGTTCCACATACACATTTCTAATACTATATACCTCAAGTGGCGGGAAAAACAGTTCGTTATAACCGTCAGTTCGACACCACATTTCTAATACTATATACCTCAAGTGGCGGAAATAGTTCGTTATAACCGTCAGTTCGACATGCACATTTCTAATACTATATACCTCAAGCGGCGGGGAAAAACAGTTCGTTATAACCGTCAGTTCGACATACACATTTCTAATACTATATACCTCAAGTGGCGGGAAAACAGTTCGTTATAACCGTCAGTTCGACATATACATTTCTAATACTATATACCTCAAGTGGCGGGAAAACAGTTCGTTATAACCGTCAATTCGACATACCCATTTCTAATACTATAAACCTCAAGTGGCGGGGAAAACAGTTCGTTATAACCGTCAGTTCGACATACACATTTCTAATACTATATACCTCAAGTGGCGGGAAAACAGTTCGCTATAACCGTCAGTTCGACATACACATTTCTAATACTATATACCTCAAGTGGCGGGTAAAACAGTTCGTTATAACCGTAGTTCGACATGCACATTTCTAATACTATATACCTTAAGTGGCGGGTAAAACAGTTCGCTATAACGGTAGTTCGACATACACATTTCTAATACTATATACCTTAAGTGGCGGGTAAAACAGTTCGTTATAACCGTCAGTTCGTTACTAACGTTTTCGTTATAGCGACGTGTAAAATTTAAGACGTTTTGCATTTGAAGACAAGGCATGAAATGACAATACTCGACATTTATAGCCATCCATATCCCGTTCTCCACAATAGTTGGCACATTGACAGTCATCCAAGGATCATAATCAGCGCGAATCCAGGAGTCGAACCACGGCCATAGGTTCCTGGAGTGATTAGACACCCAAATCAGTACAGCGAAATGCGGTGCTTTAACCGACTTCCCAACCACGGCCGCTATTAATATTTGAACAGACTGTACGGCCGTAATGTTAGAATTCTAAACGCATTTAAAGAAAATGTACGATTTTGGTTTTTGGGGGGTTCTTTAGACATTACCAAAGACTGATAGGTGAAAATGTTTTGCACAGCGTGTGTTGTTGTTTTTCAAATATGATTTTCTTAGTTGATAAATGATAACTGTAACCTTTCGTGGTAGGAATTTATGTCATTATTGAGAAAAAGGTCTGATTTTGTAACTCAATTATACGCGAACGTTTTACATTCCAATGGTGCTTGCTAGAGCCCACACACCCAGAGATATACACGGAGCCCAGTCACGATTCTTCTGTATCCTTATCCTATCTTTATCATCCGAAATAGCATGTTATCTGACTAAAGGGCAGAACTCGTATATCTACAGATTCGTTAATGGCCTGCTTCTGAAGATACTCGCCCGGAATGCTCGTACAGGGCAGCTGACTCTGACATCAATGGCAATCCAAGGTATTTGGATTTCCGCACTAGTCATTCACAGACTGTCCACTATAGATGATAAAGGGACCACTCCTGTTGATTACACTGACCTCTCTAATCAGAGAAAGGTCACCATAAGGTTTACTCAGCGATCGATGTCACCACATGGACCGGAATAACAGCCTTGACCTTGAATTACGCCTCGCAGTGTTTAAAGGGTGAGTCTATGGTGCTGGACTCTGGTCATTAAACAATTTCCCTTTCACCCAATGCTTGAAGGGGACGCTGAGGAGGGTCAGGGTGAAGGGCTTGGCCAGTGAGCTTGGACAATTATAAGCAGTGAGACACAAATGGGAGTTTAGCTGTTAGGTTAATCAGATTTCTCAAAAGTGTGGAGTCCCTGGCGGAATTCTGTTCTTTTAACGCTATAGATACGTAGGAATGGTATTGTCAGCAGAGTGAGTGACCTGTCTGCTGAATGTGGGTGGAAATCCCGAAGTTAGCAGGTCTAACACTGTGGAGAAACTTACAAGCACGGGTATGATGCACCTTGAAACATCATAAAAGCCAATCGGGATCGAACACACGTTCAGAGATTCCAGGAATGCCCAAGGGACGCAACTCTACACACACCTCGACCACCGTGTCCCCTATAGTCAGCAGAACATGTTCTGATTTAGTGAAGAACATTTCTGAATGACCACCCCAGAATAACAAGCGTGTACAAAATTTGCAAACACGTGATAGGTTGGGATCGAGTTTTGATAAACTAATATGTTTGTTTACACAGCAGGGAAAGAAACCTTTCAAAATTTCATACTGGACCACAGGACCAGTGAGTGGACAATAATTAGTGGTTCTGTCTGTACTTCACTGGTCCAAAATAACATTCGTAGATTTACTTTAAAAAATTCACTGGCCACCAGAACCAGTGCAAACTTATCGTTTCGTCGTCCTGATGATTTTTTTCTAGCCAGGGACCACAAGACCAGCGTAAATTTCGCACACTGTTTAAACACATGAGCCCCAAAATGAATCATTATCGCTGCAACCTGTGTTGAGATCTGATAACCCCATGGACAGTAGGCTGTTGTATGTAATGAGGGTCTGCTATCACCAACTGCCTCCTAAGTGTTGGGCGAAGAGTCTGGTTGTATCGATTCCGTTAAGGAGAAATGTCGGTTCGTGAATAAGAATCGCCGAGACTCGAAGGAACCGACAGTTACAAGAGTGTTCTCCAGCTGAAAACACAACCAGGCTTTCTCAAACTTTAAACACATCCCTTCTTTCTCAAACTTCAAACGCATCCCCACTTTTAGATTTTGACAAGACTCTCTTTGTGGAAGGTTCTTATAAATTACACTGGAACTCTTTGAAGCCGTTTATGAAGTTTGTCGAGGTGGAAAGCACATATGACACGGACGTTACCATTTTAGTGAAACTCATGAACTTATATGGTCCTGACGGAACATGGAAAACAACTGCGCGAAACTGGCGTTCAAATCACGATCAGCGGATCCTGACACAGAAAGGGAGGGCAATATGTATGGTGAGGTGACTTTGCTTATAATGCCTATAGTTACTAAGGTTACTAGATTCTGTTATTTTTTTATATAAAAAACGTGTTTACGGGTATGTATGAATTCATCATCTATCCATCACCCGACCACCATCCGCTAAAATCAATGTAGTTTCACTTTTAATGCAACCTTTATACGTAATATTTGTAATGCTACACAACGTTCTTTCGCTTCGTCGTGTTTATTAGCCATAACGTCAGTATTGAGGATTAAATTGTCAATATAGCTGAGACGAATGGCGAGTCAGGGGACCAACCAGAAGACGATGTTCAGTTATTTCCTGCCAGTATTGATCTGTCATAACATGCTGAGATTATATACATTACAACGACCTTGTTACACCTTTGGGACATCCACGTTACCAGGCGCTTGGCTGGATCGTCGGGGCTCTCATTAGCCGTCTGTGAGTCATCTACAACCTCAGTCTTATGTCAGACCATGTAGGTATCATACTCTGCACTCGAAGTGCAGTTCAGCATAAACATGGCTTCAATATTTAAATGAAAGAACACAAATAGCTCAGTTTATTTATTCAGAGCAAAACTGCAAATAGATCAGTTTAGTTATTCAGAGGAACTGCTACTCGAGAATCAGTGTTTGTGAATGGGCTGGATTTTTCAACAGAAGATCCGTGACGTGGGAGGAAAACATATATACTAGGATCAAACCAAGCTAGGAATTAACTCGAAATCAGTGTTTGTGAATTTGGGTTTAACACCGTTTTCAACAGTATTCCAGTCATATCAAGGGGGTCTCTTGACGTGGGAGGAAAACATATATACTAGGATCAAACCAAGCTAGGAATTAACTCGAGAATCAGTGTTTGTGAATGGGCTGGGTTTAACACCCGTTTTCAACAGTATTCCAGTCATATCAAGGGGAATTCTCTGTGACGTGGGGAGGAAAACATACGTGGGAGGAAAACATATACTAGGATCAAACCAAGCTAGGAATTAACTCGAGAATCAGTGTTTGTGAATGGGCTGGGTTTAACACCGTTTTCAACAGTATTCCAGTCATATCAAGGGGGGGTCTCTTGACGTGGGAGGAAAACATATATACTAGGATCAAACCACGCTATGAAGCTATGAATGGGCTGGGTTTAACACCTCGAGATCCAGTGTTTGTGAATGGGCTGGGTTTAACACCGTTTTCAACAGTATTCCAGTCATATATCAAGGGGGTCTCTTGACGTGGGAGGAAAACATAATACTAGGATCAAACCAAGCTAGGAATTAACTCGAGAATCAGTGTTTGTGAATGGGCTGGGTTTAACACCGTTTTCAACAGTATTCCAGTCATATCAAGGGGGTCTCTTGACGTGGGAGGAAAACATATATACTAGGATCAAACCACGCTATGAATTAACTCGAGAATCAGTGTTTGTGAATGGAGACCAGGTTTAACACGTTTTCAACAGTATTCCAGTCATATCAAGGGGGTCTCTTGACGTGGAGGAAAACATATATACTAGGATCAAACCAAGCTAGGAATTTCGAGAATCAGTGTTTGTGAATGGGCTGGGTTTAACACCGTTTTCAACAGTATTCCAGTCATATCAAGGGGGTCTCTTTGACGTGGGAGGAAACATATATACTAGGATCAAACCAAGCTATGAATTAACTCGAGAATCAGTGTTGAATGGGCTGGGTTTAACACCGTTTTCAACAGTATGGTGGGAGGAAAACATATATCAGGATCAAAACCAAGCTAGGAATTAACTCGAGAATCAGTGTTTGTGAATGGGCTGGGTTTAACACCGTTTTCAACAGTATTCCAGGTCATATCAAGGGGTCTCTTGACGGGAGAAAACCCGGCGTTATTTATGTCTCTCAGACCTTTACCACTTGGTGAACATAACAGCATGGGTAGGGTGCTTACAAACTACAAACATAATCGGGGCGAAACGGGATTCGAACTCCCAATCATAGGGTTCTGGTATGTCTAAGAGACGCATGCTCCGCATACCCTCAAGAGTTAGTATTAGGATAAGATATTTTTTCCATGTATACACAGTGTGCGAAACAGTTTCCTAATTCTGCTCCACAGTCGGGCTAGCTCTGCCTGAAAGTTACTAGCCCACAAAATAATTCACTAGCCCGAAATTTGAATGTAGAAACTAAGCAAAAGATCTAAAAAATAGATGATAATGCGATATTGTCGGCATGACACGGGTTTCATAATTAATATGATGAACATTTGTATCAGGCCATAATCTTGCATGATTTTAATGTGTATTATAACTTAACAAGTCAGAGAGAGTGACATATTTACAAAATGACCCAATGAAAATTCACTAGCCACTCGGGCCTATGACTGTGGAGATTTACTGGCCCGATTGGATTTTTACTAGCCATGGGCTATCGGGCCAGTGGTTATTTCGCACACTGTGTATACACTATACACAAGTAGGTACTCACCTTCTACCTTAAATCCGACCAACAGAATCTCGACCAGTTATGTCAGATAACAGTTTCGTTCATAAGTCTTGCTTTTTGTTATAGATAAATAGAAATCGATGGAATACTGACACGAAGTGACATTAGTACAACCAGCAAAGAGGGGAACATTGTCTCTTTCATCTCCCTGAATGAGTGAGTTTAATTTATGCTTCTTTAATCAATATTCCAGCAATGTCACGAAGGGGAACTTCAGAAATGGGCGTCACATATTGTTCCCATATGGGGAAAGAACCTGGGTCTTCGGCGTGACAGGTGAACGCTTAAACCACTCGGCCCCCGACCGCCCCTGTTACACAAAGACAACTTAGCGTCAAGAAGATCAAACTGCCGTGCTTTAACACTGACGTACGACAGTAGATCTATTACAAGATCGCTTTATGGGACAGGCCCAGCTTCCTACACATATGTATATTAAGTATTAATCACAAGGATCCGTGTAGACGTGAACAGAGAGGAGATTTTCTCCAATATTGAATCATTCTTAAAGCCTGGGTTTGATTCCCACATGGGTACAATGTATGAAACTCATTTCTGATTCCCCATAGATATTGCTGGGATATTTCTGGAAGTTTTTTCTCATTCATACTCTCCTGCATTGAGCTAAAAGCTGATGTGTTTTCACTTGTCAAGAAATAACATCGGTATTCCATCACTGAACTGTTCCAAGACGTTTCATTGTTACAGGAAGGAATCTGCTCGTGACGTTACTTGCTTTGTTTTTATAACGAAAACAAAACGAGAAACAAATCTCCAGCTCTTCCACGCTGTGTCGCTCATGACAAGTTCTCTTGACACTGACCAACGGGTCTTGCAAGGAACACATACTTTCACATTTTACCTCCATTACTTCGATACGAACTGTCAAGCAGGCTTGGGAATTAATGGAAAGTAAATACATTAATGATCTTCATTTCCGATTCAGTGTGGTTTCGGTTGCAAAGAAAGATATGAATGTATCCTGTGTATAGGATGTGAGCCAGACTCATGTCAGCCTCCACGGAATGGTGATCAAATTGAATCTGAAACCGCTTATCACTACAGTTGGCACTATCGTTAATGATAACATATTTTTCTAATGCTATATGCTATAGGGCAAAATCTTGAGGGGAGAAAACAAAGACTGGTCAGAGTGGGATGTTCCTGTGGGGCGGCTGGTACGTGTTTTGTATGCATCATAACACCACTTTCTTTCGGCAACCAGACCAGTGATGTGGGGATATCTTTAACAGGTAACTAACTAACACTAAACACCAAAAGAAACGTTACCCTCCTTCCTTAATGACGGAGGTACCTATCTTCAGCTGGCGTTGTGACGCGTGGACGTCCACTTCTTGGTCAGTCTACGGTGACCCCAGTCTGTCTGAAGCCCTGAATAAGTCTTATAACCGTGATGCGGTGGCGTCCGAGGGCGTTGGCAACATCATTGTATGTCGACCCCATCTGCACCATCCAAATGGCTCTTTCTCTCCCTTCAGCTGTTAATCGTGGCATATTTCTCGTACTTGTGTATCATATCATCTTTACTGGGCTCCCTTTATACCCTATAGAATCATTCCACATGTGAAATGGATGTAAATACTGCTTGAATATTGCTGCATTTTGGCGATTGATATTGCAATGCGTAAACAGAAAATGAAAAATTGTTACTTTGCAAGCAAAAATGTTAACAAGGATCATTGTAGAAGTTCCTAAACATTTTTTCAGAATATAAAAGACACGTTTTACTTGTTTTCTCAAATGCAAATCAGCAGAAAATGTTTTAAAAGACTGAAATCATAGGAATGATTATTTTACAAGTGCATACACTCTACAACAGTTGTTTCTTGTTTTAATAGTTGAAAAATGGTGACTTTGAATGGTTTATCTTTGTCCCAAAGCAGAATTTTATTTCAACCTTTCTTTTGGACATCTAAATTACTGTTATTGGTATATTTCGGCATGGACGAAAATAGGACAATTTAACTCTTCTGAAAAAGATGCATTTCATCTAAATATGAATGCATTTGACAATTGTTTTTCGTGATTTGCATAAAGCTGTGTTGTTTAGCTTTCTTGTAAACTAATACCTTCTGACATATCTTTGATAGTTTTTAAGTAATTCATAAAGGTAGGAGGGTAACGTTTCTTTTGGCGTGTAGTGTACGTTCAGAACGAACACGCTTAAAACAAAATGGCGGATATAACGACGTGTGCTTAAGTCACCGGATTTATATATATATATAACGAACTGTGCTTAAGTCATGGGCTTTATATTTACTCGAAATGCGTATAACAAACTAACTAAACGAACTATTTAATAAGTGGTTCGTTATATCAACAGTTTACTGTCCTTCTGGAGACAGGAAACCGTAGGTCTTTCTCTTAAAAGATGAAGAATGACACATCTCCAGAAGTGTATCATAGATTACCCACCGACGGAACAAGGGCTACAGGCCTACCTGATCTACAATACAAGGCCTGCATGAGATATAACACAAGACCTGGATGAAATATAACACAAGGCCTACTTGAGCTACAACACAAGACCTGCACGAGATACACAGCGATGGCTGCCCGATTCGAGCGTAACAGATATCAGATATCATGTACAATTCATTGATTGATCTGGCAGCAACACACAACCAGGTCAATTAGGCAGGATAGCTTCGCACGCCTGACGAAACATGGAAGGACACAGACGTCCGCTTCTATCACAATGCATTTCCATTAACCCTATGACATTATTTAGCGATAGAGATGAATATGCCGGATAGATGAAAGATGTCCGTCTGACTAGATTCATAACAATATTCATAGGCGAGTTGGGGCTTAATCCCTGAACTATGTCTTGGTGGTAGATGGACTGGTTTGTACAGTCATGAGTGGTGCCATGTATCCTCTTTATATTCTAATTTGTCAGTCTGTTCGTCTCGAATCTGTAAGTGGACGATATTTTTCACCGCGTGTTCTTGGAAACAGAAGAATAAGATTGATGGAAGAGATCCCACATTGAAGCCAGGGTACATTCCTGGATGATGTGATACCTGATTAGGAAGAGGCTGGTTCGTCTTTATTCCCTAGCTTGTTATCAGTAGCATCTTTCGCTGTGGGTATCACCACATCAGTGAGTGAGTGTAGTTTTACGCCGCCTTTAGCAATATTCCAGCAACATCACGGCAGGGGACACCAGAAAAAGCCTTCAGATATTGTTCCCATGTGGGGAATCGAATCCGGGTCTTCGGCGTGACGAGCGGACGCTTTAACCATTAGGCTACCCCACCGCCCCTCACCACATCAGAATAGCCATCTGCTGGATGGGAATAAACATCTTATACAATACTACTTATCTTATACAATACTACTTATCTTATACAATACTACTTATCTTATACAATAAACGACAACACCAGCCAATAACCAGTCCTGATTACGGCGGACTGACAACGGTGAAAATCAAATAAATGGATCATTGAAAGTCAGTGATCGCAGCAGCGGCAGCAGTAGTTTTAGTAGAAGTAGTTTCAGTAGTAGAAGAAAAAGAAGTAGCAGCAGCTATAGTAGTACTAGTAGTAGTAGCAGTAGCAGTAGAAGTAGGTGTAACCGTAGGAGTAGGAGTAGGAAGAACAGTAGTAGCGATAGTAGCAGCAGCAACAACAACAGCAGCAGGAGCAGTAGTACTAGTGGTGATGGTAGTAGTAGTAGTGGGAGTAGTAGTAGTAGTAGTAGTAGTAGTAGTAGTAGTAGTAGTAGTAGGAGTAGTAGTAGTAGTAGTATCAGCAGTGAGAAATATAAAAGGCAAACAATGCGTTGTTATGTAGACGCCCTCTTCATGCTATGTGTGGCCGTTGACAGAGGGTACGGCCTAGCGACGAATCGTAGGTTCCGGTAATTGGTTAAATTGGAATGTATAAGTGATGGACGATTTCTTCATCCAGATTAAATACGAGCGCTGTCGTAGCTGGCTGGTGCATTGAACAGCGTCCGAGATTAAGGTGGCTAAGTGCTCTTCAATCGAGGGATTTGTCACACATTAGGGAAAGCCTAACGTCGGCATTTATGTCCTTGCCAAGACATCAAGGTCATATACGATCAATGAGGAATCTGGTTGAACAATCTGGCAGACAAGTGTTTCTTTTTGGGTAATATTTGTGTTTGTGCATGTCTGTCTGATGTATCTGCTGTCTAGATTGATGAAATATAGGATAATTACAAGGCAGTTATTAAGTCAGGAAGTAAGAGGCATGTGTTTATGGTATGGAGAACAGAACCCATCTTGCCTATTTGGGGGAGGTGGTGGAGGGTCTGGAGTCGTCTGCTTGATGAAAGGGACGGTGGGGTACACACAGACGGTGATGGGAGGGGGATCTTCAGGTGATGTAGAACTGTCAGTGGCTGTATTCGTGTGAAGTGGATCCTAATCAGAGTTACTTATTAAGTTTTTAAATCACATCGTATCTATAAACGCTAAGTAACGAACGTTCTGGCATTACATTGTTTGGTTGTTGATACATTTATCATTTAGTAATTCAGTATCACTTATGACGTCATATTGACGTCATGTTGGACCTCGATTCAGGACATGGTTTCGTATTAGAAGAAACTTCCTGTCCACCACCAGCTATGTAAAAATATGGGTGAGAAGAGACGGTGTTACATCGGCGTGTATACAACACTGAGTTTAATAAACTCTTGCCTGTTTTGTTTGTTTGTTGTTTAACGCCGCACTCAGAAATATCTGAAGTATATGATGGCGGTCTGTAAATAATCGAGTCTGGACCAGACAATCCAGTGATCAATGAGCATGAGCATCGATCTACGCAGTTGGCATACGATGACATGTCAATCAAGTCAGCGAGCCTGACCACCCGATCCCGTTGGGCGCCTATTGCAATGGTCGCCTCTCGGGTTGGAAGACCAATTCTAACCTGGATCTTCATGGGTCTTCATAGGCGGATCCAAAGGAGAAAAGTTTATTAAATGACCATTGAAACTCTCGTGAAAACGGGTGAAAATGAACTGTGCACCCCCCTCTCTCAAACAAAGCTGTATCCGCCCCTGGTCTTGTCAGTTATTGTCAAAGTGTAAATAAATAAAAACTAAAATAAATGTTTTCTTCGTATAGAATATATGCAATATGTATGACGTCATCGAAACTGACTTATCTGGAACTGGACATCAAACACATCAGTAACTCACTCACACACTTACACTCTTTGACATCATGTACCAACACCATTTCGACAACACCTCCGTGTGTGTCATTCGCCTTTAAAACGGAACTGGATGGACTTCTTGAAACTGTTTTATCAATGTTTCTATTTTAGCTTATCTGACGGCACTGATGTTTTGAATCAATCCCACTCATCAAAGGCCTTTTCCCCGGATGTGTTTTTACGGACTGTCTACTGCCTGTTCTCGTGGTTGGAAACAGGTTGACATCTATCTCCGGAGTCGTGAACCCAGCGTTCTCTGTTTACCAGTGTAAGCAGAACCGTTTTATCGCTCTACCTGCGCCGAACCCGTCATTAAACGGATCGCAACTTACAAGACTGGGTTGTATGAGCGAGCGCCACAGGGGCGGTGGCGGGAATAGATCAATCCTAATGAGGATGACGATGGAGGCTGTAATGATAAGGAGAAAACACAGTAGGGATGAGGAGAAATCGACAGACAGAGGATGAGGAGACGATGTAAGGGATGTGAGGACAGAGGCTGTAATGATAAGGGAGAAAACACAGTAGGGATGAGGGAGAAGACGACAGAGGGATGAGGGAGCCCAGTGTAAAGGGATGTGAGGGAAGGAGGCTGTAATGATAAGGATGTAGAAGCCCATTTCTGAGTCATATTGGAATATGAGGAGAAGACGACAGAGGGATGAGGAGACGATGTAGGGGATGATGTGAGGAAGGTTGGAGGCTGTAATGATAAGGAGAAAACACAGTAGGGATGAGGAGAAGACGACAGAGGGATGAGGAGACGATGTAGGGATGTGAGGAGGAAGGAGGCTGTAATGATACAGGAGAAAACACAGTACTTGGGGATGAGGAGAAGACGACAGAGGGATGAGGGAGACGATGTAGGGATGGGATGTGAGGAAGGAGGGCTGTAATGATAAGGAGAAAACACAGTAAGGGATGAGGAGAAGACGACAGAGGGATGAGAGGACGATGTAGGGGATGTGAGGAAAGGAGGCTGTAATGATAAGGAGTCATAATAAAAACACAGTAGGGATGAGGAGAAGACGACAGAGGGATGAGGAGACGATGTAGGGATGTGAGGAAGGAGGCTGTAATGATAAGGAGAAAACACAGTAGGGATGAGGAGAAGACGACAGAGGGATGAGGAGACGATGTAGGGATGTGAGGAAGGAGGGCTGTAATGATAAGGAGAAAACACAGGAGTAGAGGATGAGGGAGAAGACGACAGAGGGATGAGGACGACGAGGGGATGCAAAGGAGGGATGATGAGGAAGGAGGCTGTAATGATAAGGAGAAAACACAGTAGGGATGAGGAGAAGACGACAGAGGGATGAGGAGACGATGTAGGGATGTGAGGAAGGAGGCTGTAATGATAAGGAGAAAACACAGTAGGGATGAGGAGAAGACGACAGAGGGATGAGGAGACGATGTAGGGATGTGAGGAAGGAGGCTGTAATGATAAGGAGAAAACACAGTAGGGATAGGGAGGAGGAGAGACGACAGAGGGATGAGGAGGACGACAGATGTGAGGGATGGGATGTGGAGGAAGGAGGCTGTAATGATAAGGAGAAACACAGTAGGGATGAGGAGAAGACGACAGAGGGATGAGGAGACGATGGGGATGTGAGGAAGGAGGCTGTAATGATAGGGAGAAACACAGTAGGGATGAGGAGAAGACGACAGAGGGATGGAGGAAGGAGGGGACGATGTAGTAGGGATGAGGAGGAAGGAGGCTGTAATGAGGAAGGAGGGAGATGGAAACACAGTAGGGATGAGGAGAAGACGACAGAGGGATGAGGAGACGATGTGGGGATGTGAGGAAGGAGGCTGTAATGATACGGAGAAAACACAGTAGGGATGAGGAGAAGACGACAGAGGGATGAGGAGACGATGTAGGGATGTGAGGAAGGAGGCTGTAATGATAAGGAGAAAACACAGTAGGGATGAGGAGAAGACGACAGAGGGATGAGGAGACGATGTAGGGATGTGAGGAAGGAGGCTGTAATGATACGGAGAAAACACAGTAGGGATGAGGAGAAGACGACAGAGGGATGAGGAGACGATGTAGGGATGTGAGGAAGGAGGCTGTAATGATAAGGAGAAAACACAGTAGGGATGAGGAGAAGACGACAGAGAGGGATGAGGGAGACGATGGAGAAGATGACACGGAGAAGGGAGGATGGAGTAATGATAGGATGATGGACACAGTAGGGATGAGGAGAAGACGACAGAGGGATGAGGAGAAGAGACAGAGGGGATGGTGAGGATGTGAGGAAGGAGGCTGTAATGATAATGGAGAAACACAGTAGGGATGAGGAGAAGACGACAGAGGGATGAGGGGGACGAGGAAAAGGGATGAGGAAGGAGGCTGTAATGATACGGAGGATAGGGGTGTGGATGAGGACAGACGACAGAGGGATGAGGAGGAGGGAGACTGACAGAGGGATGAGGGAGACAGTATGGATGGAGGGACGACAAGAGGATGAGGAGGATGTGAGGGATGTGGAGGGAAGGAAGGAAGAAAGGAGAAAACACAGTAGGATGAGGAGAAGACGACAGAGGGATGAGGAGACGATGTGGGGATGTGAGGAAGGAGGAAATGTAATGATACGGAAGAAACACAGTAGGGATGAGGATGGAGACGAAACAGAGGGATGAGGGAGACGATGTAGGGATGTGGAGGAAGGAGGCTGTAATGATAAGGAGAAAACACAGTAGGGATGAGGAGGAGACGAGATGAGGAGAGGGATGTGGAGGAAGGAGGCTGTAATGATAAGGAGAAACACAGTGATGAGGACAGATGGATGAGGAACATGGAGGAAGAGGAAGTAATGGGGAAGATAAACATTCGACTAGGAAGACAAAACGTGTGTAGGAGGAGGATGCATCACGCTGTTTAGTACTCCGTCTATCGTGAAGACCGGTATAATGTTATATGCAGCCATGCGATAACAAAGGGCAAGTAGACGCCCAACTCCTAACGCTTGAAATCTGTGTTACCTCCAGAGTGTACTTATCTCAGTACTTGATGGAAAGTAAGCTCGGCATCTATTACATCTTTTAAAATCTGTAGCAGTATTCCTGTATAATCATTAAACTTCAAGCACTACTTCAAGAGCAATTAACACAAACCGCAGCCCATGATGTTGCAGGTTGGCGTGCGGCCATGGCATCACGTCTTTGCTTCATTACGACGTTACTGCTAATTAAACCTTTGTGTGAGTGAGGGAGTGGGTGTGTTTTTTACGCCGTTTTTAGCATTAGTCAGCGAAATCGCAGCAGGGGACACCAAAAGTTTGAAGTAATGTGGGAAATCGAACACAGGTCTTCGGCGAGACGAGCGAACCCTTTAACAACGAGGCTACAACATTGAGAAACATCACGAATTCTTCAGTCGTCAACAACAGAAGGGCTTTCTAATTTCTGACTGGATATTTCTGTTCCATCCGAAAACGAATTTTGTGAAACAAACAAAGCCCTAATTAACACCTAGCCAACCGGCAGACCTCCTCCCTGTTCAGTAAATAAATAGCATAGTGATACTTCAGTATTACACAGATAGAGGGAGACGGTTAGTGACTGGACGAAACAACTGACCCTGACTGCTGGCCACAGGATTCGAACTTAGGTTTGTTCCGAGAAGGTGGCATGATTGGACTGTGTGTGTCCGAGTTGAGTACCTTAGGTATACCAGGATTCTGTGATCATCGTTCTGAATCTCATTCACACTACATGTATATATTCTCCTTTGCCATGACAATAACTGTATTCAGGGGACTCGCGTGTGGTAAATAACTCAGACCTGCATCCAGCATTAAGCAGATGTCATTTCAACAATACAACCCGATATTATTGCTTTATCGGGACCAGACAATTCAGTGATCAACAGCATGAGCACCCATCTATGCAATCAGGATACGATGACATGTGTCAACCAAGTCAGCGAACATGACCACCAGAACCACCAGAACCCTCTTAGGACAAGCATTGGTTGCTGAAGACCAATTCTAACCCAGACCCAAACAGGTCTAATCTCCAATAAACCTATTTTGACACCTTCAGGGATTTGATACTTGGGGCCAACTCTGTCCTAGAAACATACAGTGTTGTATAACCCGGAGGGGAGTGAAGAGTGAAGTTTGACAGTGTTAATACATATGCCACTACCACCAGAAGTCTGAGTCTAAACAGGATGTATTTCGTTTACATATTTCCCCCTCAAGGTCGCAATACGCGCTGTTCTCAACCAGGTCCCACTGTTCCTTGTGGGGGGTGGTGTGGTGTTATAGAAGATTTATACAGTATCGATCATCAGGTTCCCAATGTAATCAGCTGCACCAGCGTTGAATAGTACTTACTGTCAGACCGTCTGAACTGCAGACTTTAACCGAATAAAACGCGGAACAGACGAAACCGATATCGTATATTAGCACGGGTGCCTATGTCATTATCACCATCTCACTTTGTGGCATCGAAAACTGATATCCTTGTTCAACTTAAACATAATACAGGTTACATATGTCTTTACAAGAGACGAGGCACTCCGTCAGTTAGTAATAACTATATATTTTTCAAACAATATTCACAGCACGTTGTGTTCTCGCATTTATCGATGTTAATACTCTATGATCAAGCTTACGAAACTCTATTACGATTTCATTTGACATGGTTACCTCGTTCCTATATCAATAGCCCTTTTCGAATGTATCCCATGCGCGCCAAGTTTACACGGATTGTCAATGCTCTCAGTGGTGATAATAAAATGAACCTCGGGACCGAAGCGGTATGTACCACGTTCACAGAAACAAAGAAGAAACGATGCTGCATTGTGCCGATACAAAGGTACTTACATTGGAAGGCATTATGCTTCTCATCCACTGCTAACACATTGCTTCCGCCATAGCCTGATCAACCTCCGAAGTCTCGCTTCCTCGACAGCGTTCTGAAAATTGTTGATTGATCAGCTCATTCAGCCACAGTGTTGCTTTCTGACCAGGTCTCAACCGAAATGCTGATTGGAGTTTTCTCTGCAGTCCGCGCGGTAGGGTCAAGAGTGTTAGAAATTGACTGCACAGTGCACAATGAACATTCCATCTGATGATATGATGTATTGGACGCTGTTTGGATTGATCTTCACTATCTTCCGCAACAATCCTTCCGAATGAGTTTAATCCTGTTGGCAGACTTAAGTGTTTGTTTTTTGACTTGGGAAGCGACTACATTGGTTCTGGTGCAAGTTTAAAATATTTAGAATGCAAGTTGTAAACGAATCTCAAAGAAACTAGAGACACTAGTCATGAAGAGAAGTTTTTCGCAAGTGAGAATGATGGAATGGTTCTCGGCTAATACGTTTAGTGTGGGTCATTTATGATTATAGCTTAAGCCCCGTCCACGCTTCAAGAAAATGATGGAGCTATTATTTATGAAGCGAAGGTAATGGAATTTTCAAATTTCCGAATATCCATCTCTGTACTGTATTGCTGGTGTCATCGATTGACGTGGGAGAATTTTAATCACGGTTTTCAAGAAGCATCATATTTTTAAATACTCCTTTTCGCGTCATTTAATAACAAAATATGCTTTCGGAATTATTGTGACGGGTTATTGCCAAAGGCAAAGTATTGATGCTATTAATTCACAGTTAAAAGTTGTCGAGTGTCATGTACAGTACAGCTCTTGATTAGGTCATTAACTATTTCTGTCCTTATCCTGAGTCAGTGGGTGGACAAGTGGGTGGACGAGTGTGTAAGTGAGTGAGTGGACGAGTGAGTGGACGAGTGAGTGAGTGACTGAATGAGTGGACGAGTGAGTGAGTGGACGAGTGAGTGAGTGAGTGAGTGGACGAGTGAGTAGGTGAGTGGACGAGAGAGTGAGTGAGTGAATGAGTGAGTGGACGAGTGAGTGAGTGGACGAGTGAGTGGAGTGGACGAGTGGGTGGACGAGGTGGAGTGAGTGGACGAGGAGGTGAGGAGTGAGTGAGTGGGTGGACGAGTGAGTGGACGAGGGGAGTGAGTGAGTGGACGAGGAGTGAGTGGACGAGGTGAGTCTGTGACTGGATGGACGAGTGAGAGGTGAGTGGACGAGGAGTGAGTGAGCGGAGTGAGTGGAGTGGGAGTGAGTGAGTGGACGAGTGAGTGGAGTGGAGTGGAGTGGACGAGTGAGTGAGTGGACGAGTGAGTGGGTGAGTGAGTGAGGAGTGGGTGGACAGAGTGAGTGGACGAGAGTGAGGAGTGAGTGAGTGAGTGGACGAGTGAGTGGACAGTGGAGTCAGTGGAGTGGACGAGTGAGTGAGTGAGTGGACGAGTGAGTGTGAGTGGGTGGACGAGTGAGTGAGTGGGTGGACGAGTGAGTGAGTGACGGGAGAGTGAGTGAGTGAGAGTGAGTGGAGTGGACGAGAGTGAGTGAGTGGTGGACGAGTGAGTGGGTGGGTGGGAGTGAGTGAGTGAGTGGACGAGTGAGTGGTGAGTGGGTGGACGAGGAGGGAGTGAGTGAGTGAGTGGATGGACGAGTGAGTGAGTGGGTGGACGAGTGAGTGAGAGGGTGGGGTGGACGAGTGAGTGAGTGGACGAGGAGTGAGTGGACGAGTGAGTGAGTGAGTGGACGAGAGAGTGAGTGGACGAGTGAGTGAGTGGACGAGTGAGTGAATGAGTGGACGAGTGTGTGACTGGATGGGTGAGTGAGTGGGCGAGTGAGTGAGTGAATGGACGAGTGAGTGAGTGAGTGAGTGGACGTGTGAGATATTGTGAGCATCCTTGTTAGTATTTGAAATTAACTTGAAATCGAAAGGATAGTTCTTGTCTTCGGGAATGGCTGCATGTATATTTGAACTAATTAATTTAATTTACACCATGCTGTCGTGAGAGAAAAGGTTGGTATGAGCTGCCATGTAAATCAAGCCTAAATAGAAAGCAACTATTGTAGAAGTGATGCAGGGCATTGAATTAACCCACCTGCACAGATGTGTTACCATACCAAGGATCCTTAGTAGGGGGAATCAGAGGATACACCTGCCGTGTTCCAGTGATTAAATATCGCCCTGCTGTGTATAGGATACCTCTTAGCTTAATCTCGACCGAGCGCTCTAACATCTGCCATCAAGACAAGGGTGCTTTGAAACCTCTGTTCTAGTGTACAAAGGTCCTTGTGTTAGAACACCCGCAGAGAGTCACAAATGTAACAAATATGACGAAATTTCAGGGGAAAAAATACTCGTTGTCTTAGCAAGTTCACCTAAAAGTAAATTGATCACATCAGAGGGTGAAGTGAGGTGAAATTGGGTTTAACGTCGTGCTTGAGAATATTTCGCTCATATGACGACGTTCATGCGTGTGTATGTGTATGTGCGGCTGCTTGTACTAGCCCAGACTGAAGCTGGTGTTATAGTGCTAGCCCACTGAGATACCATGAAGCATGACTACCCCACTCAGACACATTATACTGACTCCGAGCCGACCAGTCCTTGTTGTACCCATTAATGCCGAGCGCCAGGCAGGGACCAACAAGTACTATATTTTAACGTCTTTTGGTCTGACGCGGTCGGGGATTGAACCCGCGACCTTCCGCTCTCTGGGCGGACGTTCTAACCACTACACCACGGAGGCGGTCGATCACATCAGAAAGTCGAAGGGACTAAAAATTCCAAAGACGAGACATTATAAATATATAAGAATGCATTTGCATGTTTTTCATCTTAGAGCAGGAGCATAAAATAGCAGGAGCATGACAATATAATTAATTTGGACCATACATCGGTAATATAGTAAATGTTTTTTTCTTCACTTAATTGTGTTTTAAGGGTAAGAAAAGCACCTGTTGCATTACCCTGAACGTCATTAAAAAATCATTTCGAAGTTTCCTCAAACATAACACCACCCTCTCGGACGTTACTTTATGTCCAATATATGTAGAACGTATTAAACAGATACATGTATTATTTGTGTCCATATTCTTCGTGAAATGTGGCTTCTGCCACATAAACATGGAAACAAAGTATTGCAACACCCCATTCTTTCATGGTATCAGTATGTTACCATTAACCATAGCAAAGGAAGTTATCTCAATCTAAATTAAACTTACTGTCTGGATGACTTGACTCTCAATGAATTATTAAATGGCAAAAGAACGAAATGCTGCAGCTTATTCAGGGAAGCACACACGGCCAACAACTGATTCATGTTTAGTACTGATAGCTATGGTCGTATGGCGTTAACAAGTGCCGCCATTTTCAAGATTCAATCAAATCGTTTTTCGTCTGACCAGTGGACCCTTCCCCATGACCTTAAAGTTCAGTGACGTCGTCCTTGACACCAAGCTAGTCGTCCTGATTTGTGCTCAGGGGATAGCAGTGGACATCTGATAAGACGTCTTGGTCTATACCCGGCCGATTTTAGGCAAATTCGGACCGTTATGTTGGACAAACGATATGGAAAACACTCTTTAACACGCCACCTGACAAGAACGGATGAAATCTTGTGATTCTGAGGAGGGCTGTATCTTTAACGTCATCAGGTTGCTGATGTTTTCTGGCCAATCGGTTGATGGTAGATGAATTACAACCTGTACTTCAATAGCCCTCACTGACATTCCAGCTATATGCATACAAATAACTTGCCATCTTTGGCCTCATATTTGCTTATCAAGAACCGAATCAATTGATTTTCCATGTTATGGAGATGTGAGAACAGTTTACTGACACTTGATATTTGCTGAATGACATGTACATGTATTGCACTCGATGATCGGATTTGATCGTGGCATGTGCATATCTAAATTCAATGTATGTGCGCTCGAAAGGTCAAAACAATTATGCATGGAGAAAAGGACAATATGGGGGCTAAAACTCATAGGTGTTGCGATACCTTTTGCATAAGTATGCATTTTTAAAAATAAAATATCAACTGTCTAAGCTGCAGACAACGAGACTACTTTGACCATGACCATGGTCCTGGCACAGTGGCCAGTTTGTGTTTTACTTAATTGTGGGTTCTGGAATATGTTTCATCATGTTTGATAATGTGTTGTGTTGGTATCGTGTGTTTGTTTGTTTTCTCTGCAGTATTCCAGCTGCATGATGGCGGTCTGTATATACTCGAGTCTGGACCAGACAATTCAGCGCTTGACATCAGGAGCATCGATCTACTCAGCTGGGATACGATGACCACCCGATCCCGTTAGTCGCTTCTTGCGACAAGCATGGGCTACTGAAGATCAATTCTAACCCGGATCTTCACGAGTTTTGGGTTATAGAACGAATACAAATTTCTAATGGGTTATCGGCAGACATTGTTATGAGCTTCGATGCCTATGGCATACATAGCTCACATTGCATACGCACGGCTTTTGTGTTAAAGACTAAATTAAAAAAGGCATCAGTAGGAATTAAAATACTTCTTATTAACCAATCAGAATAAAATATTTATCAGTATTGAAAATCTGGATTCGAACTCGAAACAAGCGGGTTACAACACACCTGAGGGACGAAAACTGTGTACAGCAATTGCGTTGCCCCTTAGCACTAGCTGTCTGTTCCCCTCTGAAGGGGCGGTGGGGTACCCTAGTGGCTAAAGCGTTCGCTCGTCACGCCAAAGACCCGGGTTCGATTCCCCACATGGTTACAATGTGTGATGCCCATTTCAGGTGTTCCCCGCTGTGATATTGCTGGAATATTGCGGCGTAAAACTAAACTCACTCACTCACTGTTCTCCCTCTGAAACCACAGAAGTTTAGATTTTCTTACTGACACTATACTGAACGGGGTCATATTATCTGATTTAAATCCTCGATGTATCGTGAAACATTTTCACCAATAAGTGTTATCTACACTACAACAGTAGGTTTTAAGGTTTAGAATATTATCGATAAAAGGTGTTATTTAGACAAAATAAAGTCAATACATCTAGTACTAAATATAAGTGACAGCATTCTTTATATAAAAATGCCTCAGAAGCAGGAGCCGTTGTTCGAATCCGGCTATATCATGAGTACGTATTAATGAATCATTATCAGAGAGCTATGATACCAGCTGTTCGCTGGAAGGTAAGCGTCTCCTTACCCACAAGCGGCACCAAACAAACATGCGAAAGCCCATTCATAAGGCAGGTTTCCGGATCATACGGCCTGTAAGGGTCTGCGTCAACATCATCCATCATCAAGCGCAAATTGTTTAGCTAATAAAATATTTGCACGCGTCCAATTTTTGTTTGTACACAAAGAACTTAATTACGCTCCCCCTGTATTTTTGCAATGATAGGTTTTCAACACGTATGGTGACCACGATGATAAAATAGGTTTTTCTGACCCGTATGATCCTTAGACTCATACAAAAGGACAAAATGATTGGGATCCATGTTGATTTTATGATGATAATTGTTCAGTTTAAAAAATACTGATTTTCTTACAAAACCATGTCTGTACAAGTATGGCCCTGGAATGTTTAACTAAATTCTTTAAGTATATATTCACTTACCTCATTGTCAGATGTCATGCTATATTGGGGTTAATGATGGAGACACAAGACATGCAGCTTATATGACCTTGACACTTGGTGTTCATGTCGCCATTATGGGACACTTCTCTGTTTTCAGTTGTATCACTTAATGTCTCCAGATGTATGGTAAATATGTTACTTCTCATGCCAAAGTCTCTTTCTTTCAGATACATATTTTCGTATACCTGCTAATCATAACAATAACTCAAACACATAACCCACAAAGAAACAAACATAGCCTTCCCTTGAACGGCATCCTTGGATCAATGCCTGGTCAAGACGTCACTCATCAGATGAACATAGAAGAGTTGGGTGTGTGGGAGGGGGGAATCTTCCGCCGTCTCACACCTGACGATGCTGGAGCTTATTGCATTACCCGCCTGGCGCTCGTCAGTATCGACATCGTCGGGATAATGTGTCTGAGTGGGCCATACATGTTAAACTGGAGCATTGTATCTCATTGGGCTAGCACTTTAAGAAAAGCGCATAAGTCCAGAGTAGTACGAGTCCTAACACACGCACCCGTGAAGATCCGGGTTAGAATTGATCTTCAGTAACCCATGCTTGTCGTAAGAGGCGACTAACAGGATCGGGTGGACAGGCTCGCTGACTTGGTTAACACATGTAATCGTATCCCAATTGCGTAGATCGATGCGCTTGCTGTTGATCACTGAATTGTCTGGTCCAGACCCGATTATTTACAGACCGCCACCATATAGCTGGAATATTGATGAGTGCTGTGTAAAACTATACTCACTCACTCACTCATCTTAAAACACTATTGAACCAACGCTTTTACAAGCAATTATTTTATTGCTTCAAAAATCAATTTAAAATCATCATGGAAACTGTAAAATGATCATAAAATAAAATAAAACAAAATCAGCAAATACATTATCAGACACATTACAAACACGTGTATAGTAGGTACATGATTGAAAAGTGCAACTCTGCTGATCAGTGTATATTTCCTCAATACATTAACACCTGTACATACATGAATCCTGTGCAGACAAGTTTTAGTGACAACGGGGAGGAGTCCAATCTAAAGAATTCAGAACCCTAACATTTTTCAACCCACTCCAAATCCTACACTGAACACATTTACAATAACAGATCATGGGATGTATTAACAATATTTTCTCATTTGAATAATGAACTCCATATCCTAAATTGTATCAACAACATGTGGTGATTGAAAATAAGTATTCACTTTAACTCCCAGTGTGAGGGCTGGAAGCAGATGCAAGGGGAGTTAACTCTAATAGAAGGGATATTGCTGTTGTTTCCCTTAACACTGCCTTTATGCATCTAAAACGACCATTACCTGATGCATTTTGGATCTAATTTGTTGGCTGTCAAAATAACTGACATGAAACCAAATGAAATTCAAAGCAAATATAATAACCTGCGCAAAATGACAAAGGCGACAATGAAATTTAGGTGAAATGAAAAGAAAAAGAAATAACAGACACTATCCTCCTCAGTGGTTTGTGGTAAATAGTCAAAATAAAAAAAATGTATTATAAATATTGTATCACTTGGGTGTCAGATCATGACAATGTTTTTTCTGAGTTTTTTTATGTACGAATAATGACCATCTCCTAATAGGAAAACATTTTTTTTTTCAGGAACCTCATTGAAAAGACAAACACAAAATACTCTTACTGTTTTTACAAAATGTACATTTATTTCAAGACCATGTGAGTATAAAGTGTTTTTTTATTGTTCATGACCTTTACCTTGCGACTCTCCACTCATTCCCTCTGACACCATCTTTCCATACTTAAACAACTGACCAGTTCCAAAATTAATTTGGAAATATAATTTTTCTGTTCCCCTAAATCAAATTAACATGATTAAAGTTCTAAACTTGGTAAACTCCCAAAATCAAAGCCCATATCTAAGGCATCACAGATGTATATAAAATGTACATTTAAAAAAAATCATTCACTGTACACTACACTGTACAGTCCCTTTCATCAGGAGGTACCTCATTATAACGCACTTTCCCAAAAGGACCTCCTCAACAGGGTATCAAATATGGCACTTAATTTTCATTGATGTTACTTAATTTTCATTAATGTTACTTAATTTTCATTGCAATCCTCATGGTAGCATGTAATCTATGACTCAAGGACGTCAATGTCAATATTTTTGTGTGAAATCTCAAATTTGATTAGTACAGTTCGTCTTTTTATCCATTTCGTGATGTGACATAAGCACCCTATGTGAGTTCCACCTTTATCTCAATGAAAAAGTTTGCCACAGAGGTAGTACTGATTTCACTGTTTTCTTAACTCAAATACCTACCTTTGATATATCGACACTGACCAGAATACCATGTACATGGTATTTTGTTTCAACATACCAAATTGTCATAATGAACCAAACACTCCAGGGCCTAGATTTTCGAAGCTCTCTTAATGCTAAGATAGTCGTAAGTGCCATACATTAACATTAACTTACGACTATCTTAGCGCTAAGAGAGCTTCAAAAATCTAGGCCCAGGCCCCTAATACTTACTTAAGCCTCCGCATAATCAGATCTCTGTATCTAAAGCACAATGACAGATTCTTGTAAAAGGTCCCGCAGTGGTCATCTATGTAAAAGTATCCCGCAGTGGTCATCTATGTAAAAGTATCCCGCAGTGATCATCTATGTAAAAGTATGGGAGTTACAATCAATCATCTTAGTACTAAGATTGCATCTTGTAACAGGTCCCTGGGCCAGGCCATGTCTACACGATAATCTTAGTGCATCATTTTCTTAACTTGAACTGTTTTTAATCATTGTCAATCATTTTGTAAATACACATGGGCACTGTTATATAATGAGGGTTTTTTTGCTATACAACCACACATACCTAAGACTCAATAAACCACAGTGGAATATCACAATGTACTAACACCCCAACAAATGTACATCTAGGAATATATTATATACATCGTCCAATTATATTACAAACAAAAGCACATGATAATGTGTCACTACAGTTATGATACACATGCTACTGATGTCCTTGCATGAGAGAGTGAGCAGGTTGAATACCAATACACAGAGTGTTGAAAGCCACCAACAAATGAGGCAGTCAGTCTAAGGATCATAAACAGGGCAAATATGTGATATAAATCTGTAACCAGCAGCTCCTGGCATGACAAGGGGAGGTAAGCATGTACATTAAGTTGCGCTGCATACGATTCGTGCTCCAGCCATACCTGCTGGGTTAAACCAACTGCAGAACCATCATGATCTGACTGTTGAACTTGTGGATCTACAGAACAACAGCTGGCCATTTGTCAGCTGCTTGTTTGCCTCCTGCAATTCCTATTTGGTCTTTTACACAATCACTCGGAGAGAGGGGATGTTGGGAGGAGTAGGAAAGGAGACAGACCAACATACCCCCCTCCCCCCAATCCCAAAAGTTGGCTTTGGACTCAAGAAACCCAAGACAGACCAACATCCCCCAATCCCAAACACATGATGTGACACATACTGTCTGGGGAAAACGCTGTTTGTTTATCAGTAGGAGATCAAGATCAAGTATAAAGTAATCAAATCATATTGTATAAAGAGTTGAGTGGAGGGAGTGAGTTTGGTTTATTCTACACAATTTACGCTTTTAGCAATATTCCAGCAATATCAGTGGGCATTGGGGACACCAGAAATGAGCTTCACACATTGTACCCATGTGGGGAATCACAACCTATTTCTACTCAACAGTGAGGCGTATGATGAGTCAACGTTATTACCACTAGACTACCCCACCGCCTCCTGTACTCAATAGAATGAATGACTTCTCATGGTGGGTGTCAACCCATTGTTGGAGGAAACCCAGAGTGATGAATGTCTGAGATGTTTACCATGTTGGTGGAACTCTTGTGCATGGTACTGACACTCCTACAGACATGATTGGAGATAACCAGGATTCGAACCCTCAGTCACAGGTTTCTGGTGTGCCCAAGTTACACAACTCTACACAGTGAAAAGCAGCCACTTCGACAGCTATGCCACCTGTGACATCGGACAGAACAAGCCAACATCTTCACAATCAGACTTGTGACGAGTAGATCAGGCAGGTTCCATCATGTGTAGTTTCATCTAACTACGAAATTGATAATTAAATATTCAAAGCGGGAAAGTGTGATGATTGTCTGTTTCCTCGTTAGTCAACACCAAACTCAGCAATGTTCTCTCTACATATCATCAGTCTGTACATCATCACGTCTTGACATGATCATCCAGCAAGTGGTATACGCAACAAAGACCCAATCTGTAAGACATGACGGAGTCAGACTACTCAAACCAGTTTGTCTTCTCTTATGATAAGCACACTTTGCTGACCACCAAATCCAATTGGACACCCAATGAATTAATGAATTCGTGCTGGATATATCAATAAGCTCACAGAAGTATAATAAAACTGTGTGGACTTGAACCCAGCCTTAGGTCAGGAAGAGAGAACGCATTGACCACTAGACTACTCCACTCAAGTGTTACAAAGACAACTCACAGACTGTGGAAGTCTACCTCAGTGGAGAATGTGTAATAAGTAATTTGTACAATTATTGAAATATAATCCACACCATCTGAATATTGAATCTTTGGATCACCTATTAATTTCTGTATTAACTGTACCGACCTATACTAGTTTCATGAAGACTACACATACAATAACTATTTACAACTTATATCACCTAATTCTCCTCATGGTGCCATATCATGATAAGCAGTGAAATCTTTGAAAGAAACCAAGAAGTGGTACCCTGATATTATAAATTGTAACAAGACTTGCCAAGCTTTAATCTCTTGAAAGGTTAAAGAAATTATAGGTCAGAGATGATGTCAACCTATTTAAGATGAAAAGATTATGAAAAACATAGCACATTATCAGTTTTCAATTCAATGCTCAAGTATCAATTGTCAAGTATTTACCAAAACATTTAGCTCTTAAAATCTGACAAGCCTGTTTGACTATGTTGCATATACCATATTTCTCCCTGGTATGGTGAGAAAATGACAGATTGGGACTTGATAAAAAAGTGATGATGTCCTCACAGCTCAAGATAAGCTGGGTATTTGCATAAAATATGGAAATTAATTCAAAATTACCCTATCCAATTTGAATTGCACACAAATCTTCCAAAAAGGATTTAAATATAACAGATTATATCAATTTGGGAGGCCCACAAAATGGTGGGGAGAGAAGGGACAGTCATAAGACCAATTCCATTAGCTGACCAAATAAATGACCATTCCCTAGTGATAACTTGATTCCTACTGGTCAGTTATGATTTGAATATTTATTACCTGGGATGCATATTTATTACCTGGGATGCATATTTATTACCTGGGATGCATATTTATTACCTGCACTATGGTATAACAAAGTACTACAAACCTCATCAGTCACGGCAGCCAAAGACCTCTATCATCATCAAACATTGCCGGGGTAAAATCACCCTCATCCATTCAAACTGTCAACACATATACAACTAAAATCACAGGCAGCTCGGAGCTTGAGAGAAGCTACTGACGATTGGCTCTCCGTTGGTCATCTTGGTCCAGACATTCTATCACGTGGATCTGTAGGGTGTCCATGTCGGGGCATGTTAGATTGCACTGGGGGCACACAAGGGGGGCTTCCTCCTCCTCGATTTGACCTGGGTCCATCTGAGGAGGGCCCTGAAGAATAACAGAGGTTACATCTTTATCTCTCCTGACTCGGTAAGGTCAACATGTTTTTAGAGTAAGTGAGTGAGTTTATTTTTAAGCTGCACTCAGCAATATTCCAGCTATATGGCAGCGGTCTGTAAATAATTGAGTCTGGACCAGACAATCCAGTGATCAACAGCATGAGCATTGATCTAAGCAATTGGAATACGATGACATGTGTCAACCTAGTCAACAAGCCTGATCACCCGATTCTGTTATTCACCTCTTACGACAAGCATTGGTTACTGAAGATCAATTCTAATCCGGATCTTCACTGTTTTTTTAAGAAATAATTTGAATTTTTGTTTAACATTGCCTGTAAATCATCCCAGTCAGCACCCCAGGGACCATCCCTAGTGACACCTACCTGGTTCGGCTGCTGGTTCAGGTTGACAGTGTCAGGGTAGCTGAGGTCAGGTAATGGCTGGTTGTCTGGCATCCCTCCCTGGTAGTTAAAGGTGGGCTGCAGGGGGCCATAGGGACCCCCTGGGCTGACACACTGGAGGTATGAATGGGGTGACGGTGCTACCCGACGCTGCATCTCACTCATCTGACGGCGGGAGTACGCCTCGAGGTCATCGATGAGCTGTTGGTTCTGCACCTGGAGGTCACCCATCTCCGTCAGGATCCGCTCCTTGTCCGACACCTGCTGTTCCCGAGCTGACCGTTCAGCATCAAAGTCAGCCTTGTAAACATCTGCCTGGAAGGGAATACAATACAGGATAAAACACCAAGTAGGATCAAACCATCAGATCTCTTAGTGTGATATGATACCACACTGCATGAAGATCTGACCAAAACAACAAATATATGCCTTTCTTGGTACTCAATTTTAGGTGGAATTGCCATGGCTCAAAAACATTTTGATGTACAAAATATCCACAACATAACCCTAAGTTTCCAGCGATTACATTTGGAACTGTCTGTTTACCTGTTTGTTACCCAAAAACTGGATATGTTGGTCTGATGTCTTCATTCAAAAGTAGCAAGAATTTAGAAACCTAAGGCAGACATTGCATGATAAGAAACTCCACATGATGTGATGTCGCTATAGCTGGTTGCACACAATCCAGGAGACCATGCCATGGAAAGTATCATGATTCTGTTCCAATGAGTGGGGGTGGTGGGGTAGCCTAGTGGTTATTGCTAGAATATTGTTAAAAGTGGCGTTAAACTAAACTCACTCACTCACTCCAATGAGTGCACTTGTAGGATAAAATACTTTTGTTCAAGCAAAACCCAATGTTTAGTTAAAAAAAACCTTTGAAAGATGTTTTAAATATGATGGAAATTATAACAAGTATGAAAACATAATTACCCCAACACAATCATACATGTCAACAGCTGATGTTAGACCTTTTGAGAAGCATAATCTAATACGTATCAGGGATTTACAGGACACGAATTCCTGCATGCTATACGCATAAAAATGGACAATGGATCCACAGGGACGTAGAAAAAGTCCAAATACTTTTTGTAAAACTTCAAATCAAGTAACAATAAGTTATCACTGAGTTTGCTACTAGCTGGGTTATGGTATCATTTGCAATTTAATTGCTGTAACAATGTGATGATCATGATACACAATACAATAACAGTAACTGAATGACAACAATATTACAACATGGTATTGATAATAATATTTAAGTGTCTGGGACCCCCATTTTGAAGTTCAGGACAACTGAATATTAAGAATATGAGTCCCAGGGACCCTGAATTACAGGACTCGAGGTAAATCCCTCAGTATATTACGGCTATTACAAACTCAAAGTGACCACTAATTTTAGTTCGTAATAACCGTAGCTCGTTAATACTCCTTTCTACAAATATGTTCAGCAAGAGTCTGAGAGCACCAGTATATTAGTTATATAGTAACGAGCAGAATAAATGCGACAAAAACCTTTATTCTGTAGACTCGATCATACTATCAAAAAGCCGAAATACATTGTTTCTAGCCGCCAGTAGCTTGCCTCGTTGGTATGGAATTATCTCCCTTGGGTTCAGGGATGGCTTGATCACGTGACCTCGTTGCTAGCAGTAGAAACCGAAGCTTTGCCATGACGTTACAAAACAACAGAAATTGACTCTTGGGAATATGAGTCCCAGGGACCCTGAACTACAGGACTCGAGGTAAATCCCTGAGTATATTACGGTTATAACCAACTTAAAGTGACCACTAATTTTAGTTCGTAATAACCGTAGCTCGTTAATACTCCTTTCTACAAATATGTTCAGCAAGAGTCTGAGAGCACCAGTATATTAGTTATATAGTAACGAGCAGAATAAATGCAACAAAAACCTTTATTCTGTAGACTCGATGCTACTATAAAAAAAAACGAAATACATTGTTTCTAGCCACCAGTAGCTTGCCTCGTTGGTATGGAATTATCTCCCTTGGGTTCAGGGATGGCTTGATCACGTGACCTCGTTGCTAGCAGATAGAAACGAAGCTTTGCCATGACGTTACAAAACAACAGAAATCGACTCTTGTCATATTATGAAGCAGGTATTAGATCCGTAACTAGACTTGTGAAACTGACGGGACTGCATCGGGCCTCTGTTTACCGAAATTTGACGAAATTTGACGCAGGGTTAGGGACGGAGCAACAGGCTGGATCGGGATGTCATGCTACTCTTGGGGCAAACGACAGACGACGTATCGCGCATCTCGTGGCGGCGTATCCAAACTGGTCTGCAAAACAGCTTGCCGTGAAGGCGTCAAGTCAAGGAACCCCTAAGGTATCAGAATGGACAATCAGAAGATCTTTAAAGCAATCTGGATATGTCAAGTGAGTGCCGAAGAAAGTTCCATTGATGACAACAGCACATGTGGAGAAAAGGCTCGAGTGGTGCAGAGAAAAGGAGGGTACAGACTTTTCAAATGATATTTTTACGGACGAATCAAAGTTTCAGTTTTATAGGACCACAAGAAAGAGGTGGTCAAGAGGTGGACGTAGCTGCAAAATGGTTCCGAAGAAATGAACGGTGGGTAGCCTGGTGGTTAAGGCGTTGCTCATTAAACTGAAGACTCAGGTTCGATTCCCCAAATGGGTACAATGTGTGAAGCCCATTTCTGGTGTCCCCTGCCGTGATATTGCTGGAACATTGCTAAAAAAAAGTGTAAAACCAAACTCACTCACTCACTATAAATGTTATGATTATGTTTTTGTCAGAAGTGAAATATCTCGCCGGTTGAGCAGCGGGCATGAACAGATCATCCTACCTGAGCTTTGAACACAGCGGCCATATCCTCGTACTCTCGCTTCTTGCTTGCGAGGTCGGTCTTCAGCGACTGGATCTGCTCATCACGGATAGTGATGGCCTCCTCTGCCGCCATCACCTGAGCTGTTAGGTGGTTGATCTGCTCCAACATGGCACGCTGGTTTTGGGGAATGGAGCCCGGTGTCTGCCGCTCCTGAAAGGGAATGGAGGCATTGATGTTGGGTCACTTGTAGTTTACAAGGATTAGGGGGAGATTTTGTGGTGAAGGGAAAAGGTGAGATGAGGAGAAGATGAGATAAGTGGAAGTCTGGAGAGGGGAGAAGAGATAGTAGAGGAATACTGGAGAAGAGAGAAGGAATACAGAGCAGAGAAGAGAGGGAGACGGGAGAAGAGATAGAGAGAAGATAAGAAAAAGATAGGACAGGGCAGAAGAGACAGAGAAAGCAAAGATTTGAACTGAGAGAGTAGATGCAGAGCATAGAACAGAGGAAGATAAGAAGAGGAAGAATGGAGAAGACAAAACATACAAAGCACAGAAAAGAGGAAGATTGGAGAAGAGAAGGAACATACAAAGAGAAGAGAGGAAGATGGGAGAGGGTAAAAGAGAGAGATGAGAGAAGGTTGATGGGTGAAAACACTTGATGAAGGAAAATGGGGTGAGATAAGAGAGGGGAGAGAAAGAGGAAGTAGATGGGATATTGGAAGAGTGAAGACAAAGGTCAATGAGTAACTACCACAGCCAACTACTTCATCTTTAATCAAGGGAGAGCAGTAAGGTTTCATACAGATTAAAACACATCTTTACCCAAAACATGAGGTACAATTACACATTGGACTGCTCTGTATGTAGCCATGTAAATAACTCTTTCTCATTCAACTCAACTCACCATAATTGTAAAAGATCATGTAAGTTGAATGTAACCTTATATTATACCATGATATCTAAATGTATAACATTCGGATAAAAGGCAAAAAAATAGACTTATCTTTGCCATGTCATATTGGAGAGAAGAGTATTTCATATCATACATGCATGCTATCAGCTTTCACAATTTCCAGTGAAAAAGTATGACACTTTGAATAAACCCTCAAACACTCCCCAGACCACAACTGTCATTGCAGAGTTGTCTCCCATGAATGTCCACCCACCTGCTGCAGCTTGTACTGGTCAAACGTGTCCAGGAGTTCCTTGTAGTCATTGACCAGCTGCTCAAACGATGTCCGCAGTTCACTCATATTGTGTCTGAATAGAAAAAATAACAAGAGTTTATTCATTGGTATGTCCTGCTATCGACATTATCAGAGTTTGACGAAAGTGTAACCTGTAGATAAGACGACCCCCTTTCTTCAGACTGTTTTATTATGTCCTCAGAATTCAGCATATCTATGGTAAGATACGGTAAACACATACATGCACGACATAGCAAAATATTTGAAATTTATCCTGTCGAAAGTCTGATGCGGACATAACAGGTCTTGGTAATGCACATACTTTGTGACTTCATGGCTCTGCCGCTCCTGTGCGTGGGCGTGCTCGGACAGACCACAGCGCTGTTGGAGTGAATGGATCAGGGCCTGCATCTCGTGCCGGTTCTGGTTCAGGTCCATCTGGTACCGCTTGTTCCTCTCCTCCAGGTCCTTCATTCTGAAGCAGAACAATCACAACGGTAACAGCAGGACACGTACAGTGGTCTTTGGGTCTGAGAAGGTCTGCTTGGGTCTGTTTGGGACTGAGTGAGTGAGTGACTGAGATAAAATTCAACGTTGCAGTAGCTTCATTTCAGCCATATTTCTTGGACTCAGAGGTCTACTAAGGTCTTTTGGAGATTGGAAAGGTCTGCTCGGGTGTGTTAGGGACTGCAGGTCTACTAGGGTCTGTTAGGGACTGCAAAGGTCTGCTCGGGTTTGTTACTGATTGCAAAGGTCTACTTTGATTTCAGAATGAAAAAGTCTGCTAGGGTATGTTTGTGACTGAAAAGGTCTATAAGGATCTGCTTGGGACTGAAAAGGTCTGTAAAGGTCTGCTTGTGTATATTTGAGATTGAACAGGTTGGCCTTGGACGGGATTTAAAGACTCTGCTAAGTTCTGTTTGGGACTGAAAAGATCTAAGACCGCCAGGGTCTGACTGGGACTGGTAAGGTTTACAGGGGTCTGCTTGGGTCTCTTCATTCACCTTCTGTCCTTATTCTCATGTGCATCTGTGGCGGCGGACAACTTGGTCTGCGTCTCGTGGACCTCACTGATGAGCGTCAGCACCTGAGATCGCAGAGACTGGACATCCGTGTCGTATGTGGCAGACTGCAGCTGAAGTGAAGAACAGCACCGCTAGATGGCATGCTGATATTGTAGTTTTATCATATTTCATCCATACTCGTTATAATATTGTTTTTAATTCTGCTTCACTGCAGAAAAGCCTAACACAGGCAGGCAATTTTCATTTCTATTTCTCCACGGAAATTCATTATCATCAAAGCCAAACAAGCATGTCAACATTTTTTCTAAAAGCAGGCTCATTGTATTTCTTGTTTCATGTTTTTAATAAATAAATTGCATTAATCATATGTAACATTTCATTCCATATTGTTTACATTAATTTAAATGAAATTTCAACTGATTGGCACTGCTACTCTGACAAGCTTTAGAAGTCTTTCTTTGTGGCAATAATACTATTGCTTCTTTATGTTACACACAAAATGTCCAGACAAGCAAAGAATAATTTTGACTAAATAAATATAAAAGAAATAAGAAGAACAGAAAGTTTTTGATATTATTAGTGTCCGTGTCAGTGGTCTAGCACTTTCAACAGTTCCCCTCGTATCATCAGTGAGTTTGGTTTTACCTCGCTTTTAGCAATATTCCAGCAATATCACGGCTGGGGACACCAGAAATGGGCTTCACACATTGTACCCATGTGGGCAATCGAAACCCGGATCTTCGGCGAGAGGAGCGAACGCTTTAACCACAAGGCTAACGCACCGCCCCTCGTACAATCAGCATGGGTTGCAAAAGGCCATATCTATTGCATACTGTCATGGGGTGACTGGATTAGGGTTATAAGTCTGAGTATTGTACAGTGTGTCTCCAGTATTGTACAATATTTCCCAGTATTTGACAGTGAGTCCATATATTGTATAGTGCGCCAGTATTGTCCAATTTGTCCAAGTCTTGTACTGTGTGTCTCAGTATTTCACAATGTTGTGTCAGTATTGTCTTGAATCTTACAGCATTGACAAATAGCAAGATTCAAGATTCACGATGAATAGTGTTACCCTTATTTTGAACTGAGAGACTTCAAGGTGGCGGACTGACAACATACCTGCTGCTCCCTCTCTGTGTCCTGTTGCCGTGCCAACTCCATCAGCTTCTGCTCATGCTCCTTCCTCAACACAGCCACTTCCTGTTCATGTTGTTGTATCATGGCCGATATCCTCTGACTATTCTCGGTTAGTCGGGCTTGGAGTTGCTGACTCTGCACAAAGACAGGATGCAGTTCACATAACCATTGTTACAGACCCATCCAAAACTTAGAGCATCCTTAAGTCTTTTTTGGTCAATCACAGAAAGTGCCAAAGTGGGTGAGTGAGTGAGTTTAGTTTTACGCTGCTTTTAGCAATATTCCAGCAACATCACGGCGGGGGACACCAGAAATGGTCTTCACACATGTTGGGAATCTAACCTCGTGCTTCGGCATGACAAGCAAACACTTTAACCACTGGCCTACCCCACCGCCCTTGAAAGTGTGGAAGACTTTAAGACACTCTAGTTATGTTGTTTGGACAAAGAACTGGCATTTACATTTCAAGCAAGTAAGTAAATCAAACTTTGAGAAATATTCCACATATAAACAATAAAAAAGTCCAGTCAGACAATCAGTTGACTGAAAATAGCTGAAATGAGCAAACCTGCAGCTATAGTGAATAGTTATAAATAGTTCTGTAAGTGAGCGAGTGAGTATGATTTTATGCTGCTTTTAGCAATATTCCAGCAATATCCAGGAGGGGGACACCAGAAATGGGCTTCACATATTGTACCCACTTGGGGAATCGAACCTGGGTATTTGGTGTTAGGAACCAATGCTTTAACTACTGTGCTACCCCACCGCCCCTATAAATAGTTCAGTCTGGACAACACAAACCAGTGATCAATATCAAGAACAACTATCCATGCCACTGGTATATGAAGACACACAATCACACAAGTCACCCAGGCTGACCATTAGAATTGATATTCAGCAACCCATGTTTTTAGTAAAAGGTGACTAATGGGATCGGTCGGTCAGGCTCGCTGACTTTGTTGACACATGGCATCGTATCCCAGTTGCGTAGATTGATGCACATGCATTTGATCACTGGATTGTCTAGTCCAGACCCGATTATTTACAGACTGCAGGAATATTGCTGAGTGTGGCATTAAACAGCTACCAACCAAGTCACTCAGCTTGACCGCCATCTCACAACTACCACAGGATGCCACAGGTCTACCACAGGAAGCCAACTACAGGAAACTATATTTTGTACAAGTGAGTCAGCTTTTACGCTGCACTCAGCAACATTCCAGCTATATGGCGGCTGTCTGTAAACAATCCAATCTGGACCAGACAATCCAGTGATCAACAGCATGAGCATTGATCTACGCAACTGGGATACAATGACATGTGTCAACCATGTCAACGAGCTTCATATGACAAGCATTGGTTGCTGAAGATCAATTCTAACCTGGATCTTAACGGATTTGTTTTTTACTATCTCAAAGGAAAACATATTTTAGTTTGTTACAACCATAATTCATAGTTCATAATACACACTCAACAATGTTTTGAAGTCCATGGGCTTGGATTAAATTGAAAAACGTAGTCATCTCCGAAAGCTGTGTTCTTTAACACATGCTCTATAAGTGTTATTTGAGGGTTTATTTATTTACAAGACACATTGGTCCTTCATGTCGGAATTAGTATGCTTACTCAGAATGACATTTCAAATGAATACGACAGCCATGTGTAATTGGGATATTGGTTTATACTTTTTGACAGCTGTCATTTCGTTATTTAACACCTGGTTGACTGGAAAACAAAATGAAGAGGAAAAAAGAAAACAATTCTTCGTTTATGTGTTGTTATCTCATTTTATATATTAGCATTGTTTCATTAAAGTTATTCATTCTTTGTATCGTGTTATTGTCTGTTTTTGGGCCAGAGGGGTAGCCTAAAGGTTTCATCGTTCGCTCGTCATGCTGAAGACCCAGGTTTGATTCCCCATGGGTACAATATGTACAATTTCTGGTGTCCCCCACTGTGATATTCCTCTAATATTGTAGGAGACGTTAAACTGAACTCACTCACTCTATTTTGGTTTGAAGTCCTGGGTTTAATTTAGAAGCATAAATTACTCAATTAGAATGGGCAAAATCTATAATTTAGCCCAGACATGAAAATGTGCAGTCCTAGAGCTGTTTTCACATACTGTAAACATCAAATTTGGGTCAAATGTTTTTCAGCTATAATTGTCAAAATCCGTAATGAAGCCAAGGACTTAAACCGTGCACTTATTATTTGCAGAGTCTTGTAATGGTTGATGAATTATACAATCAAAACAAAAACTTCACTTGAATAAAGCTCACCCGTTTACCCGTGGTAAACTGGGGTTAAAAATAAGATAAAAAATTTACCTTATTTTTCTCTCCTTGTACATGTGACCTCATTGTTGCCATTTCAGTTTTAAACTTTTGCTCATTCTTCTGAAGCTGTTCCAACAAGCGTGCTACCTCCTGTGTCTCTGTCACTGACATACCAACTACATCAGACATACCACTTTGTGATTTTGAACTAAACCCTGCTTTCTCAACCAACTGTAAAGAAATGCGAGTGTCTGACAGGAGACTTTGCAACTGAAGGTTGAGGTCAAGGTTCTTCTCGAGGAGTTCCTGGTTTTCCCTCTGGAGATCCTCCTTCAGCTTCTGCTGGCACTCCAGATCCTTCAGAAGCTGGTCAGCGCTATCGCGGAACTGACCCACCTGGGAACTCAGTTTATTTTTTTCTTCTGTCAATCTTTTCATTTCTCCATTCTTCTCCTCTAGCTCATTCTCCAGCTGACTGATTCTTTCCTCCGTCTCAGCACTGACACTGACGACAACCTGCAGCCACATTGGATCACTTGTTCACACAGAGTTATCTAAGATTCTCAAATGTGTGTCGTAGGAGGCATATTGAGAAAACATCTTGAATTGGCTCAAAATGTAGGTATTTTGTAAGTTCTCATTTCCTGATATTCCTAGATATTTCAACATATTATTTTGAAACTGCATATAATTCAATACTGTAAAACCAAGCAATAAGATCACTTCCTCTTTCTGTGTCCTGTGATCTGTGAAACAGGGTTTTACATAGAATGGGAGTCATGGTGACTCAGTAAATGTTTGGAGTCATTTTCTAAATTAGTGAGTTTCAAAATATATTGTCAATAAAATAATTCTGTTATTGATTTTAAATGAAGCAAGGGGTGTGAAAGTATATTTTGTGATATTGTCCTCTGTTGTAAGTAATCTGATGCAGTGTGTGGCTGTTGTATTTAGAGAAGTCTTTTGGATTCAAGATACACTTATGTCAAAAATATTGCACCAGCTATGACATAAACGGGATGCTTTACGTTATTTAGGCCCATGACACCAAATTAAGATTTGTTCATTTTACCATTGGGAGTGATGTCCCTTGATAAAAGGACATAGCAAACATCAGTATTAACAATGTTCATAGTGCAGTCAGGATTTCCATACGTTACAGGACTCACAGGACAACTGGCACACGTCAGATACTTGACACGGAAATAGACCACTTGAATGCAAACGATTCATACACGTTTTTTATCAAGTTGGAAAATATTACAATCTGACATATTCCACAAGAGCAGAGTAGAATCTGTTATTTTTTCATCAAAAGAGGGGACATCATTCAAGTTCACGTTATGATAGCCATAATAAATTTGAAAACAGAAAACATTTTGAGTAAATAACTTCTGAAAACAGTGTCATGACACTGTAGCTCACCTACATGTAGTCAACAGTTAAAAATGTCATAGCAGACACTTAACAAAACTTGATGTCAGCACTGCTGTTAAAATAATTGATGACATGACCTTGTGACCTACCGTTTCATTAAGAGTAAGGTCAAGGTCGTCCATGGACATGCCTTGTTCCTCTGCCTTGCTACAGACTTGAGTTGCCAGCTGTTCACTCTTCAGCCGTGCAGACTCCAGGGCGTGGATCTTACCCAGCAACTCAGTCTGGTACAAAAATATGAAACATCAGTACAATGATCAAGGAACACTTATTTTCCTCATTGTTTTATGCATTCCTAATAAAAAAATTAACACTGTAAAAAAAAACAATCATTTGAAAGAATCTTTTTTAAATTCCATGGAACGCAAACTTATATGATCATCATGTTTATAAAAAAATCAAAAGTTAAGCAGAAAGACAAATGGTTACAGTAGTTTAAATGACTAAACATGATTAACAAACCTTAACCGCACACATGCCAATACACCAGAAGTGTGACTAGCATTCCAAAGTTCCCAAGGAAGCCAGATTTGGGAAAATTATTTTGGCTTCAAATTGGATTTAACTTAAATTTTCTTAAATTCATTGGTATTATAACAATAAATTCAGTGTAAAATTAAGCATTTAAACAGGCAGATGTCCCAGTTACATGGTCTATAGATCAATGCTCATATCAGTCACAGGACTGACTTTTCCGGACTTCATTATTCACGGAATGCTGTCACAAAGCTGGTATACTGCAACATGTGGCAACAAATAACAAATGCTACATGAAAATACAGTTTCTATGAAGTATACAATGTGGGTATGTCAATAGGCGAGGTGAGGTGAAATGGGGTTTGCACTATTTCGCTCATATGACGACGTGCATGCGTGTGTATGTGTTACTGCTTGTACTAGCCCAGACTAAAACTGGTTTTATAGTGCCAGCTCACTGACATGCCATGCCTCGGTTAAGCATGAATACCCCACTCAGACACAATATACTGACTCCGAGCCAACCAGTCCTTGTTGTACCCATTAATGTCGAGCGCCAGACAGGGACCAACAAGTACCATATTTTAATGTCTTTTGGTATGACATGGCCGGGAATTGAACCCGTGACCTTCTGCTTTCCGGGTGGACGCTCTAACCACTACACCACGGAGGTAGTCCAGACATGTCAATAACATCTACCACTTTCTATCTCTCCAAGGAATATTACTGTACCATCTTCTCCTCCTTGCTCGTCTCCAGCTCGCGGACCTTCTCCAACAACTCTTCATTGTCTTTCCGTAGTCCCAGGATCAGTCCCAGGATCAGCGCCTTCGTCTGGTCAAACTTGTCACGGTTGGCTACGTTGGCGTCGTGGACTTTCTTCTTCCACTCTGCCAACGCTTCATACTGCTTCTTCATCATCTCATTGTTGTCTTTCAAATAATCTGACGTCAAATATGTCACTCATTAAACATAACACCATTTGTTTGAACTTTCTGAAAACACATCAAGCAACTGGAGCTAAACAACATGAAAAGTGATATAATCCAAGTAACATTCTATATAACCATATAGTTACCTAGAAAAGTGATATAATCCAAGTAACAGTCTATATAACCATATAGTTACCTAGAAAAGTAATATCATCCAAGTAACAGTCTATATAACCATATAGTTACCTAGAAAAGTGATATAATCCAAGTAAAGTCTATAGTTACCTAGAAAGTGATATATATAACCATATAGTTACCTAGAAAATCATATAATCCAAGTAACAGTCTATATAACCATATAGTTACCTAGAAAAGTGATATAATCCAAGTAACAGTCTATATAACCATATAGTTACCTAGAAAAGTGATATAATCCAAGTAACAGTCTATATAACCATATAGTTACCTAGAAAAGTGATATAATCCAAGTAACAGTCTATATAACCATATAGTTAACCTAGAAAAAAAGTGTAACAAAGAGTTACCTAGAAAGTGATATAATCCAAGCAACAGTCTATATAACCATATAGTTAGTTTACCTAGAAAGTGATATAATCCAAGTAACAGCCTATATAACCATATAGTTGCCTAGAAGAAAGTGATATAATCCAAGTAACAGTCTATATAACCATATAGTTACCTAGAAAAGTGATATAATCCAAGTAACAGTCTATATAAACCATATAGTTACCTAGAAAAGTGATATAATCCAAGTAACAGTCTATATAACCATATAGTTACCTAGAAAAGTGATATAATCCAAGTAACAGTCTATATAACCATATAGTTACCTAGAAAAGTGATATAATCCAAGTAACAGTCTATATAACCATATATAGTTACCTAGAAAAGTGATATAATCCAAGTAACAGTCCTATATAACCATATAGTTACCTAGAAAAGTGATATAATCCAAGTAACAGTCTATATAACCATATAGTTACCTAGAAAAGTGATATAATCCAAGTAACAGTCTATATAACCATATAGTTACCTAGAAAGTGATATAATCCAAGTAACAGTCTATATAACCATGAGTGATAGTGGCCCTAGAAGAAGTGATATAATCCAAGTAACAATCTATATAACCATAGAGTTACCCTATATCTATATAACCAAAAATCCATATATATAACCATGGTTACCTAGATATAATCCAAGTAACAGTCTATATAACCATATAGTTACCTAGAAAGTGATATAATCCAAGTAACAGTCTATATAACCATATAGTTACCTAGAAAAGTGATATAATCCAAGTAACAGTCTATATAACCATATAGTTACCTAGAAAGTGATATAATCCAAGTAACAGTCTATATATAACCATATAGTTACCTAGAAAAGTGATATAATCAAAGTATAGTCTATATAACCATATAGTTACCTAGAAAAGTGATATAATCCAAGTAACAGTCTATATAACCATATTACCTAGAAAGTGATATAATCCAAGTAACAGTCTATATAACCATATAGTTACCTAGAAAAGTGATATAATCAAGTAACAGTCTATATAACCATATAGTTACCTAGAAAAGTGATATAATCCAAGTAACAGTCTATATAACCATATAGTTACCTAGAAAAGTGATATAATCCCAAGTAACAGTCTATATAACCATATAGTTACCTAGAAAAGTGATATCATCCAAGTAACAGTCTATATAACCATATAGTTACCTAGAAAAGTGATATAATTCAAGTAACAGTCTATATAACCATATAGTTACCTAGAAAAGTGATATAATCCAAGTAACAGTCTATATAACCATATAGTTACCTAGAAAAGTGATATAATCCAAGTAACAGTCTATATAACCATATAGTTACCTAGAAAAGTGATATAATCCAAGTAACAGTCTATATAACCATATAGTTACCTAGAAAAGTGATATAATCCAAGTAACAGTCTATATAACCATATAGTTACCTAGAAAAGTGATATAATCCAAGTAACAGTCTATATAACCATATAGTTACCTAGAAAAGTGATATAATCCAAGTAACAGTCTATATAACCATATAGTTACCTAGAAAAGTGATATAATCCAAGTAACAGTCTATATAACCATATAGTTACCTAGAAAAGTCTATATATAATCCAAGTAAGTAACAGTCTATATAACCATATAGTTACCTAGAAAAGTGATATAATCCAAGTAACAGTCTATATAACCATATAGTTACCTAGAAAAGTGATATAATCCAAGTAACAGTCTATATAACCATATAGTTACCTAGAAAAGTGATATAATCCAAGTAACAGTCTATATAACCATATAGTTACCTAGAAAAGTGATATAATCCAAGTAACAGTCTATATAACCATATAGTTACCTAGAAAAGTGATATAATCCAAGTAACAGTCTATATAACCATATAGTTACCTAGAAAAGTGATATAATCCAAGTAACAGTCTATATAACCATATAGTTACCTAGAAAGTGATATCATCCAAGTAACAGTCTATATAAAATGAGCATAAACATAATGATAAATGATGGGAACTGTTAGCATGTACCACATTAACCCCAGCATGCAACTTTCTCTAATAAGCATCCTGACCTACATATAAATAAGTCTATAATCTCTAAATGCAACCCTTACTAAGATGAAAAATTTACATAACAGTAAATATGTAACTAAATAAATTTATTTTTTACACCAAAAAAAAAACACCTATGGTTGGTGATATGAATCACACTGAAGTAATTTGATAGAACTTCTGTCCTGCATCTTCTTGGCTCAAGCCCTCTCCTATCCCCTTAGCACACTAGGGAACATAAATGTTTTCCACTCTATTGAAACCATTTCTTCCAGTTTATATGAATCACACTGAATAAGCATCTGGTTCAGGCTACCACAATTGAAACCACTTCCAGTTTAATGACAAAGCATCTGGTTCAGGAAACACATGTTTTCAACCCAAGTCCTATTTACCACTATAATATTACTTCCAAGGAAACTATGCCTTTAATGCATGTAGACTTAAAAACAAAGAGTCAAACACCCTGAGCACAATCTCTTAAAGAGTTCTAATCAGTGTCTTTTATTCAGAATGTTCAGCAATTAGTGTTTTGAAATCAGGATTGCTTTAAAGTTGCCAAGATGTAAATTAGATTATTGCAGAGGAGTTTCTGCTCTAACATAATGTAGTGCCAAAATGTGTGGCTGCATGTTCATATCGGACTGGTACTAGTATCTGATTGATTCTGTATTGCTAGCCAAATGAGATACAATTCAACAGGTTTATAATATCGATACTCCACTTCGACACAGTATACAGACTCTGAGACAATTAGTCCTTGTTTTATTCCCAGAGTGAGTTTGTGAATCATACTCTACATAGAGCACATTCATATCACCATTTCCCATTGTTTTTCATGCATATTTGATTGAAAACATATTAATTACAGGCTTCATATAATAAACATTGTCACAAGAAGTTTAAGACAGACGGTTTTGTAGTATCTCCTTCAACCATGGGGAACTTCATTATTATGTCTATCAATGTTGAAAAAAAACTGTGGACTTTATAACCTTGGCATGTATTCATTCCAGATCTCTAGTAATTCCCACTAATTGTCAAAACCAAAATACCATACCTCTTAAGTCGCTATTTTCCCGAGACAGATCATGCACTCTCATCAGTGCTTGCTCTAGGGTGACGTCAGTCAGAGAGCTGGGAGTCTGTGACATCCCCAGGGGGTTAATCTGACTGAGGCTGACTGGAGGCTGGGACCCCGTAGAGGAAGGGGGATGGGAGAGGATTTCGAAGTCAGGGGAGAGGCCGTTACTGAGCCCCGTGCTGCTCCTTCTCATCCCCGTCTCCTGCACACCGTTGCTTGACATCATGCTGGTCTGTTTGTCCTACAGCATCTTCTACACAACCCTGGTTTTGTGGAAATAACAATCTTTCAAAACTGTAGATGAATGACTTGCTTTAGCATGTGGAAATGCCACTGCTTACTGTATTTCAACTGTATCTGAACTTCATCAAAATCAGACCATTTTATCAATTCACTCACTACAATTCCTCACCACAGTAAGCTCTCACCAACTTCAAGAGGGGGTTACAGCAGGGAAATTCAAATCAGATGGTTTTAATGATCTAAACAGCATCTGTTTTCTCGCATCTGTACTAGCAATATAAATATTTCGTCACTTTCAGCTTGAATGAATATAGGATACAATATTCCGTGAGATCAGCAGGTAGAGCATCCCAGACTGTTATTATGGTTACCTGTCATTACTGATCCTTCGGTCTTTGTTTAGTGTTATCACAGTCATGACTTTTGGACTTTTAATGCACAATGTAAAGTTTAGGTCCCTTACACAAAGCTTCAGTGTGAACACATAGAAACAAACAATCTGATGCAGTATGTGCTTATAGATTACTGACTGTTAGGCTGTACATATTCAATTATTAACGATGATTAAAGTGTAAATGGACAAAATCTTTGCAACACCATGTTCCATACATTTCAAGAAGGGGCAGGTGAAAGCTAAAAGATGGTTGTTTATTGTTTGATTATTTGTTTGCGTGTTGTTTGTTTGCATCCATGACAAAATAGTTTCAATTCTTTATTTATAACGCCATCACAGGGTGTGTGGGTTGGCACAATATTTTACAGTTATAGGTGTCAACAAAATGGTATCAATTAAGATTCAACATGGTTTCAGCTACTTAAGTTCATATCTTTTTGTTTTCCAACACAAGGGGTAATGAAGAATGACTACCAAAATGTATAATACAATTTTAGTTTTACTTTCATTTAGAAACAGGAAACGAGTGATGTGTATCCGATAGCTGACAAATATTCTCACTCCGTTTATACCTTCAATTCAAATCATATCAAGTACATGACTCTGTGACAGTTATGACAATAAATTCTACATACTTAATTTACTGTAATCTCCGGGGTAAGACGGTCTTTTCTTCTCTGAAACGATTGCTTTACTTTGGATACTCGTGATGTCGTAAATATCCAGAAATTGGGGAATTCCCGCAGATGGTCCTTGACCTTGCATTGAAATAAGCACTCTGATTGGTTGATTTGTCAACTCTTTACAGCGACTAACTGTGGGCTTTTTCCGTTGGATAAGCTTGATAAAACTTTCCAAAGACATAAAGCGCAACTAAATGACAATGAACATTTGAACATTCGTCTTTATTACCGCTCTAAGCACCATAATACATTTGGGCAAGGATGTTACACTGATATTTTCGTTTTTGTTTAAGCGAAATTTTACTTATTTGACATGCTGTTAGTATTATTAACAGCATAATATTTTACCTCTAATTTAGTCTGTCTCATCGAACAGGCCATAGTGTCGTAAGCGACATCTATGAGTTATTGGCTGTGCTAAGAGCTTGAAGGAAAACCCATGAGGAACAACACGGATGTTCAGATAATGTAAAAATTATACGTATGACGTTGACTGTTATCAGTTGATTAAAAAGTGATCATTTGACACTGGTTGAACGATATTTTTAGGCCTAAATGTTGATATGGGCTGAAATTTAAATAAACAAAGCTTTGTTTTATAGACATATATGTAACATGATCAGATATTCCGAGTGTTGAGCTTTTTGTGTTGCTTGAAGTGACAGTTACTGCTTGGGTAATGTAAAACTCACGAACATTTTACTTATCTCTAGTAGATAGGGTTTTATTGTCGGTAAGTTTGTCAACGACATAGGTGCTTTAGCCAATTCAGAAACAAGCATAACAAGAACCATATCTGTGGAATGAACAGAACTGAACAACAACATTCGATAGCGTTATATACATGTTATATAACATTTTCAGACGGCAACGTTTACTCGCGCTATAACGAGGTGTGTTGCGTCACACCGACATTATAAATACTCAGATGATTGCTTGTGTTTATGATAAATTTGGTTTTTTTTATAATTTAGTGAGCTGTTTTACAGTTGATGTGATTGGTTCCAGCAATTTTTTCAGGCCTGTAAACACACAATAAGAGGACATAGTTTTCAACTACATGAACAGACAGCAATCAAGAAAATATGTAAAACTGATTGTTTCACATTTGATTTGTTCATGTAGCAATTTCTAAATTTATTTGATGCATGATTAAGGGCAACGAGAACCAAACAGACACTTTGACAAAGAGAGGGATAAAAGTCTACACTGCATTTACGATATTGCAACTTTATATTCTGAAGGAAAGGGAGAGAAGTTAACAATTAAACCATGTCAGAAGAAGATACAAGCCAGCAGAAATGTTGCATTGACAAAGTAACATTTTATACTTATGTTGCTGAAGGTGGGTGATCTATCTTTTCATTAAAGTGCACCTGGTATGTTTCTATTTCTGTACAGTAGCAAATAATACTCAGAAGCAATGCAAGTATAACTACATGTAGTTAGTAGGTTTTATTTGTATAATTATTAAATCTGTTATTTTATTATGCATTCATGATTGCAGTCAATTTTCATTACTTGATGGTCAGTAGGGAAGCCCAGTGTTTAAAGCTTTTCCTCATCACGCCAAAGACCCGGGTTTGATTCCCAACATGGATACATAGAGAATTTCACCCAAGTGTCTACTGATATCAATTATATCAACACGAGTTGATAAAGTTACAAATATCCGAGGCTTGCCAAAGATATTTTTACCTTTATCAACGAGTATTGATATAATTGATATCAGTAGACACGAGGGTGAGATTCTATTTATCATCAAAAATCATTCTTTGTGTAGTTTCCAATGAAAAATGCACATCTCTCAACATTGTACTACCATTAGACTTTCAGTTCAGCGATGTCATAACATTGTGACGTCACCAAGTTCATGACGTCATAGCATTGTCAGGGCATTGTACAAAATCTACTGTCAAAACGATATCTCCTAGGAGATATCATATGATCTCAAACAAGCGATATCTCCTGTGGAACACAGTTTTGGATGATACAATGTGTGAAGACCATTTCAGGTGTCTTAGTCATGATATTGCTGGAATACTGGTAAAGTGATGTAATACTATACTCACTCACTACCTGATGTTACCATTGTTACAGTGCTAGGATTCCATTGTTACAGTGCTAGGATACCATTGTTACAGTGCTAGGATACCATTGTTACAGTGCTTGGATTCCAGCAAAAATAGTTCCAGCAGCTAGCCGTCACATTGATGTGTGTGACTTCGTGACAGTGCTGGATGAGATCATTTGCATGTTTAATGAATCCTGATATATGTTTTTTATATGATATATGTATTTGTTAAATTATACCAATTTACTGTGAAAAAAGAACACTTGTGTAATAATCTGTTTCCCACCCAGGTAGAGTAGAGCAAGTGAAGGCTTGTATAGAGGCAGGTCTCCCTACTGAGATAGCCACCGCCACTGAGGACACAGAGAGTCCACTACACATAGCTGTACTAGGGGTGAGTAGGTGTCTTTCTGGGGGTGAGAAGGAAGGATTCTAGTGGTGAGTATAATTGCCCATGGGGGTGAGTAGGAGGGCTTGTTTGGATGGAAAGATCCTGTTAGTATCAGAGCCCTAGTTACCAGATATATTAGAAAAAAGCTCCTGATTTTGAAGACCTTTCGCATGTTGCATAGAATTAAAGGGCAGAAACCCACATCTTGTGTATTTATAGAACAAAAAAGTGTTTTCAGAATATTATTGAAATGTACCAAGACCTATGAACATTTTAAATATTTTGTATATATTTTAAGAAGTAACACACTCGTGTGGCGTAAAACTAAACTCACTCACTAAAAAGTAACACATTCAGGAATTATAACCGACATGGAACACTGTGTTTTATGATACAGCAACAACGCTTTGCTGATGACAATGTACCTTTTTGTTAACAAAAGAGTTCTATTATTTGCATGTTTAAAATATTATAATTGTCCGACTCTGATGAGTATTATGATTATGATGATATATTCAGTAATATTTACTTTGTGACATTCAACAGGACAGTGAAGAAATGGTAGACGTGCTGTTGTCTAATACCAACTTCGTCATGGCCACCAACATGTACTGGAAAACCCCACTACACTTGGCTTGTGGCAGTGGCAGACTCGGTGAGTACTGATGTCCCGCCTGTAGTACATCTCACCGGACCGACAGACTTTGTGGTTTATTCCCTCATCGAAAACTGGGGGTGGTGGGGTAGCCTAGCGGTTAAAGCGTTCGCTCGTCACACTGAAGACCCGGGTTCGATTCCCACATGGGTACAATGTTTGAAGCCCATATCTGGTGTCCCCAGCCATGAAATTGATGGAATATTGCTAAAAGCGGTGTAAAACCATACTCACTCACTCATCGAAAACCGGATGCAGATTTAATAAATTCATTCGGTATGAATAACCAGGTTCATTGTGTACCATTGTACCAAGAAAAATTGTTTGTAAAGCTTTAGGACAACTGTTTACAGGCAGTCATGTAATAGTTGGTGTACATTGTATTAGTTCCTCAGCACACCAGATTGGATCAGTGGTCAGGGTGTATGATATTACTGCATGTCATCATGATTGTGTGGATCATTCAGCTCATGTTTGTTTCTGGTTTGCCTGGTTGAGACTTGAATATGGACCATCTATATTGGCTACTTTCATACACCTGGGGTGTAACTGTTTGTGGCATATAACAACATTAACTGTTTACAGGATAGCTGCTGACTGAAATGAACCAAAACTTTCCTTCTCATTACTGGCAGTTTGTTAAATAGGGATCGTCCATGTTATCCTGTGTTCCTGTCAGTCATGGCCTGTGTATTGCCCTACATTCCTGTGAATCTTGTATGTTATAGATGTTGCCAGAAAGTTGTTGCAGCACGGCGCTGAGATCGACTACAAGGACTGTGGGGAGTGTACGCCACTCTTCCACTCCGTGAACAACAACCAGGTGGACATGGTCCAACTCCTCGTTGAAGGTCAGCACTTCCACACCACACACCAAGGCACAGAGTTGTGCCCCTTTGCTTCACGCCCCAAGCCGACATCAGTCTGTTTAATGTAAACAATGGATGGTAGAAGTTACTCTGATTATGCTCTTTGGTTTGCTCACAACCACCCAAGCTGCTGGATTTCACTTAAATGTTTAAAGTATATAGTATGTAAACAGTATTTCAATGATATCTGGAACGAAATTTAAGGCTTATGAATGACCTGTTTCAAATATCGTTGTCCTGTCTCCTTGATTTATGTCTTAAAACTGACAAACATATCTTTTCTCCCAATTATCCTAAAAATATAGAACCTGCTTTTGTAGGGTTAGAAAAGCATTCCATCAGCTGTTTGGTCTTGTTTTTTGTTTTTTTAGTTAATTTCCATCCCTGATTTTTGAGAACCACCTCCATGGTGTAGTGGTTAGCGCGTCAGCCCGGAGAGCAGAAGGTCGTGGGTTCCATCCCCAGCCTTGTCATAGAAAAAGACATTAAAATATACCACTAGTTGGTCCCTGCCTGACGCTCAGCATTAATGGGTTCAACAAAGACTGGTCGGCTCAGAGTCCGTATAATGTGTCTGGGTGGGTTATTCATGCTTCACTGCGGCATGGTATCTCAGTGGGCTAGCACAATAAAACCAGCTTCAGTCTGGGCTAGTACAAGCAGCCACACATACACATGCATGCACGTAGTCATATGAGCGAAATATTCTTAAGTTCGACGTTAAACCCCATTTCACCTCACCTGAATTTCGGAAATAATGATACTCCAGTCAATATTGTGTGTGATTGTACCAAATGGGAACAAATACTGAATCATTTTAAGTCCATTTTTTCTATGAAATATTAAGTTTATTTACTTAAAGACCAATCTAATATTATTAGTTTTGCTTGTTTGTTTATAACTGTATTTCGGCAGCTTGTAAGGAATCCAATCTGAACCAGACAAACCAGTGAGTGATATTATGAGTAACTTTCAGTGCTGTCAAGGTATGATGACATGCAATCCACAATCATCAAGCCTCTTAAAAGCGTAAAAACCAAATATTGAAGCCTCTTCCGAAATATTGAAGCGGAAGGGATTCCAGGATACGATATGCCTCCATTACCTGTATTGGCCATTTATACCAGACTCTGATTGTCATCATGCATTGATTTGTGAGGCCAAGTAAAATAAATGTTGTGGTTCCGATAACACCTCTTTAAAATTTAGGGTAGGCAGGTAGGATTTTTTATATATTTTTAACATTTAATTTTTAGAAGTAAAGTACAAACTAATAACACATTTGTCAGTGTATAATTGTTTATTCAATCAAGGTTTCAGCCATATGTCGACTTTCTCTATCAGAATGTCCGATGTCTGTAGGTGCCAGTAAAAAACAATGGTATCTAAAAGCTTATTTCATTTATACCGCTTACAAACTTAGGGTCGGCACCAGAATTCAAGGGTCGGCCGGGTAATCGGAACCACATTTTTTTTTTAGGAGTGAATGATTGTTGACACTTCAGCTATTCAGGGGGCAGTGGGGTAGCCTAGTGGTTTAAGCATTCTCTTGTCACACCAAAGACTAGGGTTCGATTCCCCACATGGGTACAATGTGTGAAGCCCATTCCTGGTGTTCCCTTCAGTGATATTGCTAGAATATTGCTTAGAAACAGCATAAAACTATACTGACTCATTCAGTCATTGGTTTTCCTGATCCAGACTTGATATGTACAGGTGACAGTTAAGGAAATCGGTTATCACTAACTCTGTTGTAAAACATGCACCTATTCTGTCAGTTATTCTTAGCTTTGTACTGACTACTATATTTCTCATTGTCGTGTGAATTTAAAAGTGAAAATTCCTCTTTCTCCACAGCAGGTTGTGACCTTGATACTTTGAATGAAGAGCTGATAACTCCTCTAGATCAAGCTCTACTCCACAACAGAAAGGAAATTATCTCCCTTCTTATCAAGGCAGGATGTGCTATTGACAAATCAGACGGACTCATCTACTACCCAGATCACTATGCAAACCACATTGTGTTTTCACTGTTGGTCAATAATGACCTTGGCAACATCAAACTGCTTAACGACTGTGGGTATACTATGAAATATTCATATATGCAAGAGATGTTCCAGAAGAAGCATATTCTAGCAATGGAAGAGGAGGCCTTCAGGATGCTGATGAGAATGGCCCAGAATCCTCATAGTTTGAGCAACTTGTGTAGGACATGTATACGCAGGACGTTACAGGCAAAGAGATATGTGAGTCGTAAGTCTTTGGACTCCATGATAGACAGACTCGATGTTCCAGAGAAATTAAGACGGTATCTCTCTGTCTGTGATACATGATGTTCTCAGGATATATTGTTGATGATATTATGTAAACAAGTGCAGAAGTGTTTTTGTGTCAGAAATGGACACTGCCTCCATGGTTTAGTGGATGATCAGGATGCACACTTCTGGAATAAAATGAAAAGAAAATGTTTAGTTTTTCCTTCATTATTGGATTTCCTGTGGAAATTAGTGTTGTATCAAGGAACTCCCTTGTGAGTGTACATAATAATACTGGTTGATGACGACCCGTGAAGGTCCGGGTTAGAATGAACCTTCAGCAACCCATGCTTGTCGTAAGAGGCGACTAACTGGATCGGGTGGTCAGACTCGCTGACTTGGTTGACACATGTTATCGGTTTTCAATTGCGCAGATTGATGCTCATGCTGTTGATCACTGGATTGTCTGGTCCCGACTCGATTATTTACAAACCGCCGCACCGCCATACAGCTGGAATATTGTTGAGTGTGGCGTAAAACTAAATTCATTCACTCACTCACTGGTTGATGACAGAATGGCTTCCCATGTGTTTGCCAGAATCCAGATTCTTGGTCTTATGTCAGCTTTGCTTAAATTCAATATCAAGTGCTGTTATGCCAAAGTATGTTTTGTAGTATACTCCTTAGCGATTTGTCTGTATCAGTCTGTATGTGTTGCCTTCTGATAGTTATGGATTGTTTTTATTTTCAAAAAGCATTTGTGTTTCATGACAAAAAGATGGACTTTGCTGAAAAGGACAATAGTTTGTTTCCGGAGTACAACTCCAAAACCCTTAAATATTTCTGCATGAAACTTGCTATATGGATCAGTCTAGTGTTCAACTGATGCCACTTGATGATTTTGGAATTTTTATTTCTTTATTTTAGTTGTTATTAAGGCTGGGAATGGTCCAAATTTTCTACCTGGGTACCCCACCCACTGTTACTGTTATATTCTTCAGCTCGAAAACCTAAAATTTCGAGTTTTTCAATATCTTATCCATGTATTATATTCAAAAGAAGTGACTCTAAATTATGTCTAAATCTTCAAAGACAATACAAGCTTTTGATCATAAATGAATAACATATTGCATTGTTTAATCTATGAGTTACATGATCATAATAGCCCGGTTATTGAGACATTACTGGATCCAATTCATTACCCACCCGTCCCCGGTATCCGGGGTTATGCGGGTTAGGCGTCCCAGGCCTAGTTGTTATCATGATGACAACTTGAACTATACACAGCAAAAAAAGTTAAGCACCCCCCTGATTTTTCACAGAGGGGTGAACTTCATGGAAGCATGGTATGAAACTGATAGAAAGAAGAGAAACAAAACGAATTTTAGTTAAAAGAACAATCATTTGGTCATTTGGAACAGAAGTTTTGTAACGGTATGAGCACTAAAAGTGCATGAAAACACACAGTGAAATTGAAATGGAATTGCAGCCAAAAGACGTGTGTTGAAGTATCGTCAGTTCAAGGTCTTGGGGTGTGCCACCCGGTAAAAGCAGCTTAAATAAAGTGGATCAGTGTCCCAGGAATCACAAAACATCAGTAACGTGTGCTGCCACCACGTGCCTGAAGAACTGCAGCCACTCTTCTTGGCATACCCCTAACCAGGTTCCTTAATTGTTCCATCGGTATCCGCTGCCACTCCTCGTGAAGAACTGCCTCCAGTTCCCCCAGGTTTTGTGGAGGAGGATTCCTTCTTTGTACCCGACGCCCCATGATGTCCCAAACATGTTCGATTGGATTCAAATCAGGAGACATTGATGGCCAGGGAATTCGTGTCACAGCATTATTTGCCAGATGTTGGTTTACAGCATGTGAACGATGAGGTCGTGCATTGTCGTCCATGAACAAGGGTCTTGTGGCAAGTCTGTGGTCATCGAAATGATCAATAATTACAGGATCCAGAACCTCCTGAATGTAGCGAGCGCCTGTGAGTGAACCTTGTATAGTCACCAACTCCAGTCTACAGTCGTAGGAGAAGCCACCCCAAACCATTACGGATCCCCCGCCAAATGGTACTCTTGGCAAAATATTTTTGGGGGCAAGACGTGTATTCCTAGTCCTCCATACGCGGGCTCTCCCATCTACAACATGCAGGAGGAAACGACTTTCGTCGGTCCAGTGTATTCTCCTCCATGATCGTAGGTTCCACCTCTGACACCATAACCTACGCTGACGCTTGTGGTGATTTGTGAGCTGTGGACGCCTGATGACCCTTCTGGCTCTTAATCCAGCAGCTTTGAGGCGGTTTCTCACAGTCTGGTTGCTCAAGCGGCGATGAGGTAACCAGGCCTGTTTCAGAAGGGTACTTGAACCAAAAGGCTGGCGTCTCACATGCCGTAACAGAGCTTTATCCTCCTGGGGCGTGGTAGCTTTTGGTCTTCCAGAACGGGGACGGTCCTTTACATCATTTGTTTGCGCATGCTTCCTCACCAGACGGCTTATTACGGTGTAGTGGAATTGAGTTCGTCTTGCAATTTCCTTGTAAGAAAGTCCTGCCCGATGAAGTCCAATGATCTGCCATCTCAATGCCTCGGAAATTCTCCTTCGTGCCATTGTCAATCAGAAGTGCAAAAACAGTGATAATGAAGTCGATACCGATCCTTAAATACCCAATGCTTGTGGTTGTTTGAAACTTTGGTGTGTGCAACACATGGGTGGCGGGGATTCACGTGCATGTGGCTGCGTTCGTGAGAGACATTTTCTAATAAGTAACACCTTAGTTTATCACCAATATACCACTCTTTGATTTGCCATCATGAGGACTGACATTTTGTTCCGACATATACCGATAATTCAGCTTTCATTTGAGGGGTGCTTAACTTTTTTTGCTGTGTATATATTCCCAAAATGATGGTAGCACTCGTTTATAAAGCAAACCTCCAAAACCATTATATAATTCTGGTTGAAGATTCTATACAGAGTAGTCTATTGATTAAACTGTTTAAATATTTCCGTATGAAACTTGCTATAAAATTATGTGGTGAACTGCTGCCTTTTGATGATTTTGGACATTGAAAAATACGGGACATTGTAAAATACGAAACAGCATATCTTTTTCTTCACTGAACTGAATGTATCCAGTCAAACTCTATAATTAGCCAATATGTGAACTGTACCACATCAGGAGGGGGTAGGTTATCTCCTGATGACTCTTGCTATGCACAACTCATTTCTATGTTTCACCAATTTCTCTCACCTTTGTTAAATTCTCTAGCGGACATCTTGAAAACATTTGTTTAAAATTTGTTTGTTGTTTAATGCAGTAATTTGTTGCTTCAGTCCATACAAGATTCAGATACAAATTATGAAAACAATTAATACGCATTTACATTTTTTGGTATTTATGTAACTTTTGTGAATGTGAATATTGTTCAGTTCTGTTAGATCAAAGTAACTTGGTCTGATCACCATTATGACGCACTTACAGTGTCATTCCGACAATTGTAAGCCAAGAGGTTTAGACAATGTTTGAGTAGTTCGAGCGGAGGGAACGACAAGGATGAATTTGACACTTTGTACCAATTTAAGGAACTACCAGGAACTTCTCCGTGATGACCCAAGGCCTACACCCGTCGCTAATATAAACAAGTGTCAAATCAGCCTTGATGTGTTGTATATTTCACACAGGTGTTCGCCGGCACCATGGTAACGAGACAAAGCAATCAGAGCTCATTTATCCTGCAAGAGTTTTTCATGACTCGACGAATGGAAGCGGACGCTTATATGTTTCATATGTCATTCAACAAATGAACTGATTTTTGTCAAATTATTTACAAAAAAAACAGATAAGATCTAGAATTATTTGGAATGGTGCTGAACACGAGTGCAGACACTTCTTGTCGATGTTTTTATATCGTGCAAGAATGAGTGAGTGAGTTTAGTTTTACGCCGCACTCAGCAATATTCCAGCTATATGGCGGCGGTCTGTAAATAATCGAGTCTGGACCAGACAATCCAGTGATCAACAGCATGAGCATCGATCTACGCAATTGGGAACCGATGACGTGTCAACCAAGTCAGAGAGCCTGACCACCCGATCCCGTTAGTCGCCTCTTACGACAAGCATGGGTTACTGAAGATCAATATTCTAACCCGGACCTTCACGGGTAGAGTAAGCAAAGGAATATACACATGGAATTAGAAAATCTGCTTGTTTCCATATTTAACATTTAGATGTTCACAGATTCCCGATATTCATTCATTCATTCATTATTATCATCGTTATATTTAGTGAGTGAGTGAGTGAATTGTGGTTGCCGCCACATCAATACTATGTCATCCCTCCCAGCTCATACGCATTTGGCTTGAGACTCCCGTTTTTATTACTCACGACAAAACATACATCTCACGCCAAACTGGGTTCATATGAATTCCGGCATCTCAAGCCTTTTTTCTCTCTTGGGGTTGGAAACTGTGTAAAGGCCGACCCTTAGATATTCGGGGATGTTTCTGTATCTCAAAGAATTCAAAATGTGTATCGCATAGAGTATAGTTTACAATGTTGTGTTTTGTGGTTTAACGCCCATTCAGCCAAGTGATGTGACAGCGGTAATCAGCACTATGCCATTCGTAAGCCTGTGATAAAATACAGAGTTACGATGGGTCGTAACGTTACGAACGCTTTGTGGACCGGAGCCCAGGGAGTTTAATCGGGAATGGTTTTGTTTTACGAGGGGACCTCTCGAATATTTCAGCTTTGCATGTTCCAGTATTGCTCAAAGAACGACTGGCACAAGATCAAACTTGTAAGACGTCTTTTTTAGTCAGGGATGAATCAGGCCATGACTATTTTTTTAATATAAAAGTATACTAAGAACAATTCCTGAGGAGACAGTCACTACAAGATTAACTGCAATGGAAAGGGCTTTCTGGCAACCTCGTCCTTTAATTTCCATAACCTAATTTGAAACGGAAATAGTCGCTCGTGAATGGACCAGTCAGTGACGTCACAACATTATGACGTCACGTAATTGTCTCGCCAACATTCGTGGAGACTGGACGTGTTTTCACTGTAGACGCCACAAATCTTTCAAAAATGGGTTGCAAACAGACCAAGATTATACCTTTCAAGCAGACATCTCCTCGAGGAGGCTCTGACGGGAAATATCAACTGTCCTCACAAGCTGTACTACGCCAAGTGTCAGGTGACACGGCCCACACCCCGTCTGTCAGGGGCGGAAATTCTTCAACAACTACAAGATGAGGGCTTGGTCCCCGCCCGTCAGTCCAGCGGAGGAGTGGCCTTCTCTGTCCCCGCCGTGGAGGGGGTTGTTCCCCGTGGCAAAGCTCCCCGACGTCTGGAGCAAATCCCAGTGCGATGCTTCTACACAGCTGAGAGGAGGAGACAGAAGGCTGATCTCTTTCGACTGAACAGGTAAAATATTTAGGACGAATAGTGTCGAAAAACTTAAACTGTCTTGATTACTAAAAGTGCCTTTGTATCGATTTCATATTGATCTAATTCCGTGTGAAATGTTTACAGGTTGGTGGATCAAGTCCAGAGAAAACAACTGGACAGAGAAATCAAGCACAAAGCTGTCAAGGACGAAAAGAAACGTCGCCAGTTCCTGAAGAAAATGAGGGCGGAACATCAGCTCCAGATGAGGGAGGAGAAGCTGAAGAAGGTGGAGGAAGAGCGGGCGGCGAAGAGGAAGAAACCAGACACGAAGTAGACTCAAGTAGACATGGGGGAGCGAGTTGATGATGGCTGTGGATGATGCAAATATATAAAGATCGTTTACTGAAAATAAAAAGGAAAAGGAAAAAAAAGAACCAGGCCAAGCGGAACAGGGAACCAGAAGATGAACTAAAGTGAATACAGTTCGTACATTTGTGTAATCGTTGAAGCTATTTACAGGGCCTTTGTATTGAACATGCTGTGTTGATATGTACAGTGGGAGGATGGAAATCATGTGTGAACATTAGGGATATAGTGTAAATACTTCCATCCAAAATTATTGTATACGTTCCATATACCAGTGATACATACTTTATATACAGGTAATTTTTACTTTATATGTATTGCATATATTATATATATGCCAATTATTTCTATATACCCTTAATGCATATTTTCATTATATAAATATTGTAGTATATATACACTTGTTTTTGTTGTATGCTCAGAGTGTATAATAGATCATGGTTTATGCAGTTCATATCTTGTCTTTCTTCGATCATATACATTGTATAATAATCTTGATATTCAATTATATCAGTAGGCTGGACATCACTTTCAACAGACATTTCCGAAACATTAGTCATAAAGTCACTGGATGAAATTGATGTCTCTTGCCAAACTTTCAACCGTTTCTGTATTTCTCTCAATTGTTCTACACTTTAATTCATACGGTGAACTGGGCTTAAGGTGAAACGAGAAAAGTTCTTGTTTCAAGAAAACGTGACTTCTATTAATGTTTTTGTTTCGCCTGAAGGGGATTTATACAAATATACAGACGAGCATTGTTTAAGTATCACCTGAATCCAAGGGCAATTTTTATGATTTTGGTCCGAACAGGCGATCATGGCCTAAAATTCTAGAATGTCAAGCAAATGCTTCACACTAAATACTATATTATAAACTGTACATATTGGTCGAAATTGTCTGCCACAGGCAACACAGCATTGTTACCAATGTTCGTGCCATTGCTGTCCTTGATCTGACTGGCAGAAACAAGGTATAGAAGAAAAACATATAAAAACATTTCACTTTTCTAAAACAGATATTAAACATATATCAAACTGAAACACACGTTACTGTCGCTCGTAAAGCCTTTGATGGTTTTAGAATTAATATCAATAGCTTGTCAAAAGGAAATCTATAAGAAGTTCGAAAAAAATACCTGACTCCTAAGCTCGTCTGTGTATTTCATTGCACAACCCAGTGAAACATTGCTGAAATCTTCTGTAATCAATAGTTGGGTTGTCGCCAAAATTGTAAATGTCAGTAAAACATACCTACCCAGTATGTTGCGTGTAGCATAAGTGTGTAATCAAGGGATAAAACCATATGAAAATAATGCTAATTTTGTAATCATGTTTGTAATTTGTTTCATAAACAAAATACTCCTAATAGAAATAGACGTCAACGTTGGTCAAATGTGTTCCATGTTTAATTTTGTAAACGTTATGGTTAAGAATGAAACATTCGTTACTGCCCCATACTTATAAAACGAATATCTTATTAACCATTGCCATTTGTTGCAAACATTAGGCTACCAAGATGCTCATACTGAACATACAAAAGTTCATTAACCATTACACCTTTCCTTGCAACAGTGATTGATATACATTGAAAAAAACACCCGTTACAGAAACATACGTTACACAATTTACGAAACTAAAACAGTCATTAATATCAGCTCTGTTTTGAGATTCCACGCGTTCATTTTTGAAACATTGATCACCTGGGAAGTTGTTCCGAGTATCCAAACTAGAGGTTACCTTCTAAAACATTAGTATGGAAAGTTATTGGTTAATTGTTAATGGTTATTACTTAGTAACGCACGTTACATGGAGAACTGAATGAATAAGTTTTATATTGAAAAATTATGAAAGCTAGGAACAAAGATGGTGTTCCTATTGTCTCAAACAGAGGCGTCTGCATTTAAATACGAAACGATTAGTGTTGAAAGGTGATCGTTTATTGTTAAAAGCTGGTAACATATGTTACAGGAAAGTGCAAGGCCCACATGGTGTCTAGATTATGTTTGCAGAAAACATTTATCATAACGGTTCAAGAATAATTAACTCATAACCTTAGTGATGTAAAATCTACCCTAAGCACTGGTTCCCCTGCATATTTCCTGTTTGTGTGTTTAAGTATAGCAAAACATTGGTAGGTTGATCATTAAAATGATAAAACATGTGCTCTGCATACATTGTCTGTTTACTAAATCGACTAAAATTCTTGAAAACAAACGGTGAATTAATTAATCCATGGGGCCATCCTCATATTTTTAAGTAATTTTTCAGTGTTCTTTTGAAATATGAAAAATATGTTAACATACGTTACATCACAGCCCTCATAATTATAGCTACCACTCTGACGTGAAAAGAATGATCTTTGTAAAATGTTGTCCAGTTTTCACCATGGTAAATAAGCTAACTATTATGGTATTGCAAGTCCTTTCTCTTTACCGAGCTTAGTTAACAAGAAATGGTTTCAATGCAATCCACGAAAATATCGTTCATTTAGATTTCTTAAGATGAAGGCCTTTTTGTATGCAGTTAGTAACAATGTTTAAGATAACACACTAACCAACGTATATCGTTTACTAACTTTACTGAAGATACCTACACATAACATAACGTATTTTCTATTTCCAAGTTGATATCAAAACAGATACTCACATTGACACCTATAGAACATGGAAACAACGTATGTTACAAGGCCTGAAAAATCAGATCAGACTAAGTTGAATAATTGTCCCTTTAAGTTTTCACTGTTTAAGTTAACTTGAAACAATTTTTAGAAGTTGTTCTCTGCATGTTGTAGCTTTCAGGGAACGAGTATTTTAACATGTCTGCGAAATTCATTTTTTCTCCTTACTGTAATATCAATGTACAGTTTTATTGAGAAATAGCGTAAACTACACAACAGTTTTATGCACTGCTTCAAACAATGACAGTACTAAAAGTTAACTTTTCTTGACATGGCAAGACATAGACTTTCAGAAAATACACGATGGCAAGTTCTTCACATGCAGGGGCGTAGCCACCATTATAGAAAAAAGCCCGGGCTTACACGTGATCGTTGCTAAAAAGGTTGGGCAAGCCTCAATACTATCTAAATATAAAGCTTTACAACCTATCGGGCTTACACGAAAACAATTGGCTTGCTATGCGCCTGACATGCATGACACAGTGATGTGGCCACATCGGTGCTGACTTGAACATTAACCACACGGTTATCAATCGACTTGAGCTATCTGTCGGCAGCCATCACAAGTTTCATCTATCTCACGTATCTGCCATTTGGTGAACAGGCCACTCGAAGGTAATGTATGGAGCGCGACGAAGGGGTGGAAAAGATTGCAGGCACCTTCTTTCCACTGGTAAATATCAAATCACCAAGGATACAACGCGCCCAGATGCCTTAGTGAACCTTCGACGTGCCGGACTCTCAGAGTCGCCTGAGTGATTAGGTTGTCAGTGTCGTAAGTGTCAATAACTGCATCACTCTCACAGCGGTTGAAAGCGGATTAGATCCAATTCACTCACTCGTGTACCCGTGAAGATCCGGGTTAGAATTGATCTTCTGCAACCCATGCTTGTCGTGTGAGGCGACTAACGGGATCGGGTGGTCAGGCTCGCTGACTTGCTTGACATATGTCGTCGTACCCCAACTACGTAGATCGATGCTCATGCTGATAATCACTGGATTTTCTGGTCCCGACTCGATTATTTACAGACCGCCTCCATACAGCTGGAATATTGCTGACAGCGGCGTAAAACTCACTCACTCATATGAACACCCAAGTGTTTTGAACTGAGCTATAAAGAAACACACACTAGGTCAGCTTTCACAGTATAAGTTTATTACAATATTTCCACTGTTACATCTAAATAACAGGCGCGTTACACGTCAGCTGGAGAGGTTCTCTTCGACCATGGCTGCTCTGATGCATCTGTAGCGAGAGGAGAGACACGTATATTCTACCCGTAAACAGAAGGAAACATCATCATGAGAAATCACAAAGAGATCGTCCATTATACGATCTTGACCCTAATATAAGCATGTGTTCAGGAATCACTATTACTAGAGGTTACGTGGATTTATGGCAAGCCGGTTTTACATTTATTCACAAATTACTGATATCTTAATTTTTTAAAGATATCTTGACTGAAAGAAGATATATATTGAATTGAGTGTCGGCCTACTTTATGTAGACGTAGTATCACAGTTGGTGTTCCAGGTAGATGGGCCATACCTGTGCTGGTGCTCATGGGCATCAGAAATGGTAAAGGTCGACGACTCAGGACTTCCCAGGACACTCTAGTATAATGTGTCTGAGTGGGGTATCTCAGTGGGCTAGCACTATATAACCAGCTTCAGTCTGGGCTAGTACAAGCAGCCGCACATACACATACACACGCGTGCACGTCGTCATATGAGAGAAATATTCTCCAGCACGACGTTAAACACAATTTCACCTCACCTCCCAAACTTAAGTCATGCGCTGCATAACAAAAGAAAACACAAATACTTAGAAAATCAAGACAATTTTAATTATTAGTCATTATCAATTTAAGGTAAAATTGAAGTTAAATCTTGTCCGAAAAATAAAGCCAAAACGTATAAAACTCACAGCCTACATTTCCGAAAAGTCCCAAACCACAAAAAATCCGAAAAGTATAAAAACGTCCGAAAGGTAAAAAAAAAGTAAATATTACAAGACACAACGTCCAAAAAGTAGATGTCACTCTAAGCGTCCATCTTGACACAAACACACTCCTCAAGAATCAAACGATAGCAAGATGTCACTCTAAGCGTCCATCTTGACACAAACATTCCCTCTCATGACTCAAACGGCAGAAAGATGTCACTCTAAGCGTCCATCTTGACACACAGTCTTCAAGAATCAAACGGCAGAAAGATGTCACTCTAAGCGTTCATCTTGTCACAAACACACTCCTCAAAGAATCACTCTAACGTCCATCTTGCAGGAAGATGTCATGACTCTAAGCGATGTCATCTTGTCCACAAACACACTCTTCAAGAATCAAACGGCAGAAAGATGTCACTCTAATCGTCCATCTTGAATCAAACGGCAGGAAGAACATTCTTGTCCTCTCTTCAAGACTCAAACGGCAGAAAGATGTCACTCTAAGCGTCCATCTTGACTCAAACACACTCTAAGCGTCCATCTTCAAGAATCAAACGGCAGAAAGATGTCACTCTAAGCGTTCATCTTGTCACAAACACACTCCTCAAGAATCAAACGGCAGGAAGATGTCACTCTAAGCGTTCATCTTGTCACAAACACAATCTTCAAGAATCAAACGGCAGAAAGATGTCACTCTAAGCGTTCATCTTGACACAAACACACTCCTCAAGAATCAAAAGACAGAAAGATGTCACTCTAAGCGTTCATCTTGTCACAAACACACTCCTCAAGAATCAAAAGACTGAAAGATGGCACTCTAAGCGTCCATCTTGACACAAACACACTCCTCAAGAATCAAAAGACTGAAAGATGTCACTCTAAGCGTCCATCTTGACTCGGAACACTCTCCTCAAGAACCCAGACACACGTGTCAAGAAGAGTCGAACTGGGGACTGGATCGGGGTGTCGTCATCATCGAGGTTAATATCGACGAAGTGAGGGGCATCGCACAGGACGGGGGTAGAGAGAGAAACAGGGTTGGGGATAGAGGTGGGAGGGACGGGCAGCTCTGACAGGGGCTCTAGGATGGTCATGTATCTCCCAGTAGGACGCTGACAGGGTGGGAGATAAGGACATGTTGAGAGTGACAGAAGGTAAAAGTAGAGAAAGGCGGTAAGCAGTTCCAAATGGATTGAGTAACTAGTCGCAGTCAGGATGTTAGGAGAATATAAGTCTTTAAGACATATGGTTAGTACTCCACATAGATATTACTGTTTATATTATTGGTAAGAGATGTTTGTAACAGATGCAATGGTTAATTAGGTACACACACGAAACACAAGACACACAATTTCAGGTTTACAATGATATAAAATTATTGAATCCCTAAGACACCCACTTGGCGAGGAGGGGCCCAGATGTCGAAGTTCAAAGGGAACCTTATCACCAGATCAAGAGCTGTCGGGAAAAAAGGGGTGAGAGTCTTATGAAAAGCATACAACATACTGGACACAACATGTCATTGTCATTAAATTGGGTATTTCGCCATAAATGGCAACAATTCCGAGTTAACAAGCAAGCATGTGTCATGATGAGCTGCAACAGTTCTGTCTACAAAGTTTGGTAAGTCATGATTGCTACTTTTGACTGTCATCTTGTGCTGTACATCACATGTTTGGGTTGTTTCCATGCAAAAACAAGAGTTATATTATTATGTGAGCACTGTATTTTATCAACGTATTAGCATAGCCCATATTTGCATATCTGGTTGAAACTGAAGTTATAATTATTCCTATCAAGTATTTAATTGAGGAGGTTTCAGATTAATATGATTTAAATGAATGACTTGGCATACAAAGACTAAAATGGTTTATAACTACTTGATATGAACTTAGTTTGTTGGCTCTTGCTTTAAGACATCTTTCAATATAAAAAATATGTTTATCATGAGACTGATATCACACACAAAACAAATATTTAACTTTAAACTTACCAGGTAATTTTTAAAAAAATCAAAGGCTACATTTTTGTCACACCCTGGACAAGCATTATTCAGGTCTCTAACAGAATGAATTAGATACTTCTCAGTTGGTTTTCTTTAATAACTAGGATAAGTATTCAAATGTGTTTTAGGCAGATTTGATGCAATACTTTATAGAAGATAATTAACCAGATTTTGAGGTAGTTGACTGAAGAAGTTTGTTTACACCAGTATTCTTGGAGCATACATGGAATGTATTACTTTTTAAAAATCTAATAAGTTCAGTGGTTTGTTAATCTCTTAAAATAATTATATCTTCATTAGTATTATGTCTTCTAGGGATATTGTCTCTAGTCCAAGAAAACAAATATTATTATAAACTTAGAGGCAATAATTATTGCAAGGTGATAAAAGTTTTACACTTAGGAGATATAATTTCCATTAGTAGTTAATTCAGTGCACGTTTATTGATTGGACAAGACCAGACCCTCTGTTCAAATAACTTAGTCATCACTAACTTGAAGTAATTTCTTATTTCTGACAGAATGGTCTCTGCACAGGTGCTGAATTTATCTTGGACCCTCTAGATATTTTCCACTGTTGTGATATTCCTAAACCTAAACCCTTGTAATTCAATAGTGCAAGTATTAATATGCAGGAAGTGAGATCAGGGGTTTGTATCTAAATTAGGATTTTAAAAAAACTGTCTTTACAAAAAGAAACTGTGAAAAATAGCATATGCTGTTTTCTGGGTTTTTGCATTTAATAACTTGAATGTACATTGTAGCCAGTTTTGGGGTGAATGCTTGCAAAAAGGTACATTTTCTCTGTGAGTACAGATTTCAAGCGGTTGTACTGTATACCATGTCACAATAAGACACTGTGAAGCATGCTGACATGGGTAATGTTTCCCAGATAACCATTAATTTGTCATGGACCCGTTCAACCAGCCTAAAGCATCATGTGAAGCACATTTCATGACTGTTCAAAATAGTATAGAATAGTATCTATAAACTATCTGACAAATAAAACTCAAGACATTAATTTAATTTATTAGACATTTAGCTAATATTGTTACAGTATAATGGTACCTCAATAATCACTAGTTGTGTAATTATTTGAAAACAAATTATTATAACTGCGAGAAACAGAATTCGCTGTATTGGGTTAGTTAATTTTGGTTCATTACTCTGCATGGAACCTAAACAAACACCAAATATGTCACATAATGTGTATTAAGTATAAATTCATTATATTATTGTGACATTTGGGATGGGATCCTTTAAATGTGTTGTCCAGATTGGTTCAGATCATTTAACAATGACCAGAAAAGTAACTGTATCATAATGGCGATGATCTGCACATTTTGTGCTGACAAACGAAACTGTACTTGCAAATTTCATAAAGTAGAGCCGAAAAATCAAAATCTAACTGATACATGCTTTGTTTTGGCAGTTATTTTTGGTTGTTTGAGGGGTTTTTTATTAATAGACTGAAAGGTTAAAAAGGTGTTAGAAGTTGCACAAATGGCTGCCCGTCTTTGAAGATTTTCATACTTCACGCTGAATTTCGTAAATAAGTCATAACACATTAACAGAAAGCAAAGGGTCAACCCTAACGGAGGTAGGTATAACGAAATACCTTGAGTGTACGACGTCATGGTGATATCAACTGGAAATAAGCAAACGGTGAGGCAAACAAGTGGAGAAAACTGGCAGTATAACAGCAATGTATGATAGCGACAAAATGGCGGTATCAGCAGTGAAATTGTCGTCATGGCGACGTCATAAATCTCGGGGGATCGTCAGAACCTCGCGTGACGTTAACAGTATGACTGGTTTCTTCGTGTTCCTACGCAAGTCAGGATCCCAGTCTTGTTTCCTGTTGTAGCGATGTTCATTTGAAATGAGTGATCGTGGATTGTAAAAAGAATGTCTCCATGCCAGACAAGAAAATAAAGCATCAAGATCGTGGAGCAAACAGATACCACTATAGTATGATTTTGAAAATGTTTGTAACACAGCAAATTAATTCGAAATAATCGCTTTATAGTTTGGCATAAAATGCTTGTGGACCCGGTTTTTTGTAAATATCTCTTCATCCAATGACCCAATCGATCTCAAACTGTGCAAGTGGATGTTTTGTCAGACAACCTAATCACATTGTAAATCACCGATTTTATGCATTTGTATTAAAGAATCTGTCTATGTAACTGTCAACAAAATAAACAGCAGAACGCAGAATGCTTGCAGAGGGAGGGAGCCAATGACCTGTAACAGCGGCAGTGTTGGGTCATAAAGGTCAACGTTCGTCAATGTAGGTCAGCTATGCACGTGACAGGTATGAAGAGGTGTCACAGGTCGTGAATAGGGTAAGGTGGGTGCCAACTGTTAACCATCATACGGAGTTTGTTTCTCTGAGTTGTTCAACATTAACCACAAAACCCATTAGTGAGAATTATTCTGTAGGTTAACATCTTTAAATTTTGCAAATAGCCGGCGAATGACATCTCTGATGACCCTGATGTCAAAAGATGTCACTTTGGATGCCTACCTTTTTGTATAAGGTTTTGTTTATTGGTTGTTGGTTTATTTTTACACAATTTTTAGCACGATGTTCTTTTTCATGCCAAGAGCAAAAGTTGTACGTTTCATGTAATCCGACACCTTATAAATCGGCGCGGTTTGCTACGTTTGCTCTCTTTTTAAAAAAAATTCAACAGATTTCTAATTAAACGTTTAGCATCATCTGAATAAGCTTTCATGATGACAGCTAGAAGTAGTCAATGTGAATGATCCAAACGGTCTATCACTGTGCAGTGCACAGGTAACTATCATGAACTGCGCGTGCATTGACCTTTATGACCCAACACTGCCGCTGTTACAGGTCATTGGCTCCCTCCCTCTGCAAGCATGCGTTCTGCTGTCTATTTTGTTGACAGTTACATAGACAGATTCTTTAATACGAATGCATAACATCGGTGATTTACAATGTGATTAGGTTGTCTGACAAAACATCCACTTGCACAGTTTGAGATCGATTGGGTCATTGGATGAAGAGATATTTACAAAAAACCGGGTTCACATGCATTTCATGCCAAACTATAGTCTCCTGTAACACTCGACCTTCGTTATAATAAGATAATTTTTTTATTATCCCAAATGGAAAAATTGTTTTGCATCATATGCAGTTCTCCAGTTTTTCTGTCATAAAGCATCCATATATAACATTGAAAATGATAATCATAAAACTATTGTTTAAAACAGTCAGGATATAAATACATCAATATACTGTCTGTTTAAGGTGAACGCGAAGCAAATTGGTTCCAAAAGTAGTAGGCACCATCCGAAGTAAATGCAAGCACGATGCTGAAGATCTGTGGTGAATCTCCAAGCTGTAGGGCAAACAATATGTACAGGAAAACGGCAAAATACATGGCTGCCATTGGGCAAACCTTCGGGCTAGGCGCTTCCAATAACATTTGAATGTGTTTCACGTAGCCACAGTGATCTATTGTAGAGTCGGTCGGTTTAAAATAAACAAATAAAGAATTAAGAAGTCACTGTTTGATTTGTTCATCAGAAAAAAAAAGACATTTGTGACATCAGAATAACGGAAGTTTATTGTATTTCAACGTTTCAGATTACGTTTCTCAACGACGTCAGTTTAGGGGCTGGTAGTGAAATGGTATGGGGAAGCTCCACACGTTATTGGAGAATACAACTCAACATTGTGAATAGCTATTGGAATGGCGTAGACTACGTGGACGACATCGTTCGAGCTCATGTACCTGTTGTGTGCGTTACGTACTGAAGCAAGACTTTTTGAGGCAGCATAACATTGCTGCTCTGCCATTGCGTGGAGTTTCCACATATCCCTCCCCCCACAGAGCATCTCAGGGATGAGATGGTGCGACAGGTGTCATGTCACTTACTGGAGTATTTAAACTAACATAAAATTATAATACTCACACCAGTCGAAGATACAGGAGATATAGCCAGCCTGACCCGCACATATAATTTCCACCTGTGTGCAAACTCTCTCACCTTTCAAAATCAGTTCTTATATACCTCATAGCTATATTACACGACTTGATAGACCCCAAGCTTACTTCCCAGATACGTACAATGGTCTTCATATCACACACCTACAGCACAGACAATTGCTGACTACTTGCATAACCGTCCATGCTCACAGGGGTTTGTATTTCTGAAAATAATACGCCCTCGGTCCAACACTCGTTGTTGCGCAGTGGAATTGAAAACGAAACTAATTAAAATTAAAGTACCGAAATATGCTATTTGGGGAACTAAACGTGACTCTCTTGATTAAACTGATGAAATACAAATGGGGAACTAAACGTGAATCTCTTATAACAAATGTTAATGAGGCAAGAAACTTAATGTGATACCTTAAATTCTATTATCTACACTATCTTGCTCTATTGCAGCGTAAATCTACTATGTACAGTATCTAGCTCTATAGCAGCTAGCTATATTGAACTTCTATTTCGATGCACTAATAAATAAATCTTTATATCAGTCTATCTAACAACTATTTTGACGAGCTGTCACCCAACTCGAGAAACAACCAAACTCAAGGGAAACCTGAACTCAAACTGACGTCTAAACTCAATTACGTCTTAACCCAAACATAACCTGTACACAACTGACCGATTCGGCCGTTTCCAACGTGGTCGAGAGAGCACGTGGTCTGACTGCATCGTGAAAAGTCATGCTTCTCGGTGAGCCACGAAGCATGGTGCGTTTACGCGATCTGTTCCAGCTGTTCTGTCTTCAGACCATACCCTCTCCATGATTGACCTCTGTCAATCATTGACTAAAACCTATCTGAAAGCTAATCATAGCTATTTGTTTCACTCGATGTCCATTCTAGTGGGCATACTTTGTTTGCTGGTCTTTTCAGTACTGTCTGTTTTGTCCTAATATCAACCACACGAACGTGGCCATCTTTCCTGGATAGATCTTCACAATTCTGCCAAGCTGCCAGTTTCCACGAGGCATATCGGAGATATTACTAAAACAACATCTCCAACTTGAAGATCCCTATATGAGGAGAGAACCACTTTCGTCTAGTGTTGAGACCTGGTAACCATTCCCTCATCCACCGACACCAAAAGTGACGCACCAACTCTTGAACTCTTCTCCACCGTTTGCGTGGATTGAAATCTGTTGTGTCAACTGTGTCAGGTGCGAACACTCCGCCAACCTGTCCATGTAAAGAAGTGATTTGGCGTGAGAGGTGTACTGTCATGTGGATGAGCCGACTGGTAAGTTAAGGGACGAGTTGATAAGAGCCTCTGCTCCAGTGAAAGCTGTCATCAACTCTTCATCTGTGACATCACCACCACTGAGGATAGCAAAGATGCCACGCTTTGCAGCCTTTATCATGGTTTCAAACACCCCTCCGAAATGTGATGCATGAGGGGGATTGAAGCACCATTTTATTCCCTTGTTTGCAAGTGAATGTCTAACTGCACTCTCATCAAGGAGGAGGAACAGCTCCTTCAATTCTTTGACAGAACCAACAAAGTTGGTACCATTATCAGATACTACCAGCTCAGGCAGACCTCTTCTGTTTACCATTCGAAAAAAGGCATTCAGAAAAGAATCCGTATCCAAGCCATAGGCCATTTCCAAATGTACGGCTCTAGTAGACAAGCATGTAAACAGACAAAGGTACCGCTTCTGTCGTTGTTTACTTTCTACCTTGAACGGTCAAGAATGGCCCGCATAATCTACTCCAGTCTGTGTAAAGGCTCGAAGTGAACCTCCCATTCTCATCTTGGGGCAAGGCGCCATAACCGGTTGAACTGGCTTTGCCTTTTATTCAAACGGCACCGTGCACATTTCGACTCCCATGCCCGAATCGCTTCTCTGCCAGAGATTATCCAGTACTTGGCTGAAAGTGAAGCTAGTATTTGGTTTGTTCCAGCGATATGCTTACCTTCATCATGATAATGCTTAATAATAAGCGTTGTCACCCAGTTGTTTTGGCAAAATGATTGGAAATTTAGTATCATGCGGTAAGTATTCAGCATATTCCAAGCGTCCCTTCAACCTCATGAGCCCATTGTCATCCACCTGAGGATGGAGGTTTAAGATTTTCGACCCTGACGGTAATGGCTTTCTGGATGTCAATGAGGAATGTTCTTTTGCAAAAGATTCTTTCTGCACATTCATGATGATTCGGTGTTCAGCGTCACTTATCTCATCTGGTGATAATTCACCTTGAAGTTTATCATCTTCGATGCTAGACAATTGTGCAGAAACCTGTAAACCCATACATTCACTCGTGTGAGTCTTCTCCATGAGGAGAATCGAGAGGGTTCTAGTCGCCATGAGTCACACGGCACTGAAAGAAAGCTTGCAGATCGAAGCGTACTTCTGTTCATCTCTTTCAGGTCATCCTCCTTTGATGACTTCAGCTTAGTTTCAGGCCATTCACTTTCATCTCTCAGCAAGTAAGAAGGCCCTGACAACCACAATGAATTTGTCATCAACTGATGAGCTGTGGCACCTCGACTAATCAAATCAGCGGGATTTGCCTCACTGGGAGTATGTCTCCACTGTGAAGGACTTGTAACCTCATGGATTTCACCCACCCTGTTGGCAACGAAAGGTTTGAATATTCGGCTGTTATTTCTAATCCAGCATAGCACGTTCATGTTGTCCGACCAGAAGACAACCTGCCTAATGTCAACATTAAGTGCTTCTGTGATATTCAGTGCCAATCGCAGACCTAGGATAGCTGCCATAAGTTCTAATCTGGGTATGCTGACAGCTTTCAGTGGCGCAACTCTGCTTTTAGATGCTACTATCATGCTCAATTTGTCTCCGTTTGGGTAGGCAGTTACTGCATACACAACTGCTCCATATATGCTATCATGCGAGGCATCAACAAAGGTGTGCAAAGTCAGAGATGTCATATCTTTATGACTGCATAGACATCTGGGAACTTTCACTGCTTCTAGACCACTCAAGTCTCCCAGCCATTGCTCTATTCTGTGTCTCAAGACCCCATCTACCTCATCATCCCACTCAAGTCCCGCCATCCACATCTCTTGCAGAATCACCTTAGCAGTAACAATGAATGGTGATATTAAACCCAAGGGATCAAAAGCCTGGCAACATATCTCAGGAAAACTCTTTTGAGATCTTCTCAACAGTAATGGGAAAGTTTACCCTGAATGTGAAACAATCACTTGTGGCTATCCACAGTAGGCCAAGAGTTTTGACTGAAGGCAAATGTCCTCTGTTGAGATCAACCTCATTCACCCTATCCTTCTAGGTATGCCATCTAAAACCTCAAGACAATTTGACATCCACTTTCTGGCATGCATTCCTGCCCTAGACCATAGTTCCTTTAACTGTTCATAGAGCTCTATACCCTTTTCCACATCTTCAACAGAAGTCATGCTATCGTCCATATATGTCGATTTGATGACTGTTTCTGCAGCCAGTGGATATTCTTTCATGTGAACTCGAGCATGTTCCTGTGTCACAAATTGGGCCAAGAATGGAGAGGATGTAACTCCAAATACAATCCTGCTGAACTCGTACACATCAGGAGTTCTAGTCATATCCATTGACCTCCACAGGAATCTATGATAAGGTCGATCATCTGGTGACACACTGATCTGAAGAAACATTTCAGCTATGTCACAGATAAGTGCCACCGGATGCTTTCTGAAGTGAACCAAAACATCAAACAACTCACTTTGCAACTTAGGCCCTGCATGTATTGCATCATTTAGAGAGAGGTCCTCATGTTTAGCCGAGGCATCGAACACAATACGAACCTTGGTGGTACTCTTGTCAGGACGCAAAATGGGAAAGTGAGGAAGGTACCATTTTGTTTCACTAAGTGGTTCATCTTGTGGAACTTTGCGAATGTATCCCTTTGACAAGTACTCAGAAATAATGACATCATAAGCCTTTGCTATTTCTGGATGTTTAGACAACTTCTTTTCAGTACTGTAAAGACGTTTAACAGCCATATGGTAGTTGTCAGTCAGCAAATGAACATTTTCATTCCAAGGAATACCTATTTCATATCTGCCATCTTTGTGTGTGAGTGTTTCATGTGCTGCTTGTAAAACCACTTCATCATCAGGCTTTATTTGAGATGATGTTGGGTTTCCGTGATCTAATTCCCAGAACTTGTGCATTAACTTGTTCAGCTCAATATCTTTGTTGTCTATGAAGAATGAGCTAGCAAAGTTACTTTGTTCAAACCTACCTTTATTAGACAAGCGACCTATGCAAGTCCACCCAAGTGGTGTAAGTCTTGCAACTGGATCCCCAGGATATCCAGTTACTTCTTTATATGACTGGTGCAATTCTAATTGATCAACACCAATGAGCAAATCGACCATGCAAGGCTTTGCTACTTTGGGGGAATGGAATATTTTGCAAATGTACCCATTTGCTCCCATGCTTTTGCCAGTCTATCACTTGCAAAGTACCAGTCACACTATTAGTTGTCATTGCAGACATCTGGATACCTAGATCACCACTGATACTTTCAAGCTTGAATTCTACTGGTTTTGTGTCAAACGATTCTGTGTGACCATTAAGGACATTTACAAAGATCTTTTGTGGTTCACCCTGCAACCCCAACTCAGCTGCAATGTCCGCATTGATGTACGACTTCGTGCTTGCATCATCCAGCAAGGCGTTTACTGTAATGCTCCTCGCACCATTCTTTAATACCACTGGAACTGTGCGAAGAGCTATCAACGTATTGGACACTGGTGGCATTGTTGCATGAGATCTTTCAGGTTGAACACATGTTTTAGATTTTGCATGTTCTACATCATGACCCATATTAACCACTGACTCAACCTGTGGTTCAGCTTTGTTTATCTCTCGGTAGCCCCGAGCAGAATTGTCTGTGCACTCATTCCGTCTAGATTTTGTATTATGTAATAATCTATTGTGACTCTTTGCGCAACCTGATATGCCACATAACCTATTTTGACGACAGCTGTTACCAAGATGATTGCCCCTAAGACAGCGAAAACAAAGTGTCAGTCGTTTGGCTACATTCCATCTATCAGACACGAGCATACTTTTGAAAACTTTGCAGTTCCAAATCTCATGCTCTCCAGAACATACACCACAAACCGTAACATCACTTACAAATGTGCTAGACATTTTCTGTTTCGGGTTTGATCTCCTACCAGGTGTACTCAATCCTCGCACTGCTTCTTTCGCAACAATCTGAAATTCTGCTTCTAACATTATCCATTCTCTGAGAGTCTCTACTGACTCCTGTCTGTCCCTTTCAAACACCCACTTTTTGATATTGTGCCACCATAGGTTCAGTCATCTTTTTTAACAAAGTGACATAAAGGAGACCATTTCCTAACTCCTCTACCCTATCTGACTCTCTGATGTTTGCAACTGCAACATCCAAAATATCAGCGAATTTCTCTAGATCCTCAACATGACCCTCACGAATTGGCTTGAAATTACTAATTTCTTCATTTTGGATTGCAATCTGCCGTCGCTTCCCACCAAACTTCCTTTCAAGACGTTCCAGAGCAACATCATAAGCTACTGAGCTATGACCTAAAGATTCAACTGATTTCAAAGCTTCCCCCCGATAGATACTGGCGTAATTGCAACAACTTAAACTCAGGTGTTGCTGGGGACTGATCAATGCAAGTCATAAAGGCAGCCTTCCAGCTTTGGTAGGTTTTCACGTCACCAGAAAATACAGGTATGGAAACACGCTTTAACTGTTTCCACATGTCATTCCCTATGGCCTGATTATCAGACTTCCCTTGGCGTTCTGTTCTACTAGAATGCAATGCTAGTTTATCCACCTTGGTTGGGTCCTTCAGATACCAAACGTTCATGGTCAGATACCTCAGATTGTTGCCTAAATGCAACACGAGATTGTCGCCGAGATACAACACTTTGTTGCTGAACAATTCGGGATTTTTCACCCTCGTTGCAAAGCCTATCTAACACCCCACTGGACAGAGAGCGTTTTCCTGATCTGTCAGATTCCGATCTACCTTGTAAATATATCTTTACAGATTCAAGAACTGTGTTGTTTTCCTCTTCTAAACTATTAAGTTCGTGATCCAACTTTTCAACATTCTCACGATCTTCCAGTTTAACATAAACCTTTGAAAGTTCCAATATAACATCTGTTGCTTTCACGAAAAGCTCGTTCAGTTGATCTACACCATCCCTTACCTGTTTCTGTGATGGTTGATCATCACTTACTATCAAAGTCATGAGTTTATTTCTAGCTTTGGTACAACTCGATTTGGCTGTTGCCTTTTGTTGTTTTAACACAAACACACGAACACGTTCGGCTGTCGCCGACAGAGATCTTGGCTCCGAAGTAGTTGACCTAAGCTGGCTATCTATTCCAGTTTCCGACATAGTTTGGTCTGAACTGTCTATCTATCTAAATATCAAATGAGTTCTATTTCTATCTATTGGTTCTATTGAAAATGTAACAGAAAACCACGCTCTGCTACCATTGTTGCGCAGTGGAATTGAAAACGAAACTAATTAAAATTAAAGTACCGAAATATGCTATTTGGGGAACTAAACGTGACTCTCTTGATTAAACTGATGAAATACAAATGGGGAACTAAACGTGAATCTCTTATAACAAATGTTAATGAGGCAAGAAACTTAATGTGATACCTTAAATTCTATTATCTACACTATCTTGCTCTATTGCAGCGTAAATCTACTATGTACAGTATCTAGCTCTATAGCAGCTAGCTATATTGAACTTCTATTTCGATGCACTAATAAATAAATCTTTATATCAGTCTATCTAACAACTATTTTGACGAGCTGTCACCCAACTCGAGAAACAACCAAACTCAAGGAAACCTGAACTCAAACTGACGTCTAAACTCAATTACGTCTTAACCCAAACATAACCTGTACACAACTGACCGATTCGGCCGTTTCCAACGTGGTCGAGAGCACGTGGTCTGACTGCACGTGAAAAGTCATGCTTCTCGGTGAGCCACGAAGCATGGTGCGTTTACGCGATCTGTTCCAGCTGTTCTGTCTTCAGACCACTCGTTCCCTGATAGCCAAAGATGTAGGTGGCTATCAGTGAACGAGTGTTGGATCCTGGACGTATTGTTTTCAGAAATACAAGCCCCTGTGTCCAGGCTTACATATCCTCACCCCAAACCTATCACTCGTCAAATAAGGAAAACATAAGTGTGCAAGACCAGCCGATAACGGCAGTTCGTTTGATGTAAGTACACATCTCCTACGCACTGCCATTGCCTACTAGGCTACTCCACTGCCCCAAAATAATCAAGCATCAAATTCGCCGACTTAAACCTGAGATACGGTTGAATGCGGCATTAAAATGAAACCAATGTCACCCACTGCCGACATAAATATTACCAATGGCCACTTTGCTCATGTGTTACACATTCCATCTCCACAAAAATATTGTTTATTACAGCCTATTGGCACACGTGATGTACGGATAACTACAACATTTCATGGAAAACACCATATAAAACCTTTCATTTTGTATAGTCTTCCCGATGTAGATTACAGACGAACATTTCCCAAAGAATTGAAAGTTCATAACAGAGGTTAAATGGCTCTTTTTAACTGAATTCTCACCTGTTTGTTTGAATTTGACTGAGATTTCTAGAATTAAGGCGCACGAGAAACTCATGCAACGGAAGTGAGTCCTGATTGGTTCAACTGGTAACCATAACATCACGTGACACTTCTGGCGAACACCTGCGTGAAATATACAACGCTTCAAGCCTGTTTTAACGTGTTTGTTTCAACAGTCAATAGCTGTCTTTAAACACGGGTTACACATGTATATGCTATGAGCAGTTTAGAAATACTGCAAAATGCTTGTTTTTATGACGGCAAATTTGTTTTTAGATAGTCCTTGGTCAGCTTCTATGTACTACGAATTTTAATCCCTGCTAATGTCCACCAGTATGTGCATTTCTCCAATTAAATAGATAAATATTGCTTTTATCGGATGAAAGGACCCTTCCGTTCTATAAAACCTTTTGAAGCGTGGTTTTGGTGGCGTTACTAACAGACCTAGTTGAAGTCACTTTGTGACTTTGGTACAATATGAAATATTTTATGGGTAATTTGTTTACATTTTTCGCGTTTCCAATACAACACGTGGGACTTATGAAATGATGGTATATGATTATGGGACCATTAGTCTAGTCACAATTTATTCAGTGATATCTATAACATATCAGAAACGGGTCGATATTTAGGAAGATAACGCTTCATGTTTACTAATCCATGTATATTCATAAGGTAACTGCTGAACAGATGTCCTTGCTTTCAGTTATAAACACCGTCATGTCGTGTCGAAGTAAAAGGAACATACGTAAATACTTCGAGTTCTCCAAGGTTCGACTTCACCACAAAATACGGGTAACCCAGGAACAAGCTTCTACTTCGAGACAAATTCGATACATCGGTGTTTGACTGCATTTAGAAGTTTCTATTTTCGCGCTGTTTTTTTTCGACAAACCTCGCCCCTTTTAAACGGAAATGGCGGATCGCGCCCCGAGTAGGAATTAAACTGGTTCTTGGCTCTCTTGTGCGTCGTCAACTTGCGTTTATTGTGATGTGAGAGACGGCGCCCAGCTTAGGTGGGAATGACAGTCATTGACGTCACTACATTATGACGTCATGTTATTGTGTCGTCACGTCATTGTCTCGGCCATATTTCGAAGAGACAGGTTGGGTTTGTATACGGATGCCAAATATCTTTCTAAAATGGGCTGCAAACGAACCAAGGTTATACCTTTCAAGCAGACATCTCCCGAGGAGGCTCTGACGGGCAAGATCAACTGACCTCATGAGCTGTACTACGCCAAGTGTCAGGTGACACGGCCCACACCCCGCCTGTCAGGGGCGGAGATTCTTCAACAGCTTCGAGATGAGGGCTTGGTCCCCGACCGTCAGTCAAGTGGAGGAGTGGCCTTCTCTGTCCCCGCCGTGGAGGAGTTGTCAGCCGTGGCAAAGCTCCCCGACGTCTGGAGCAAATCCCAGTGCGATGCTTGTACACATGCTTCTGATCTAATTCCGTGTGAAATGTTTACAGGTTTGTGTTTACAGGTTGGTGGAGCAAGTCCAGAGGAAACAACTGGACAGAGAAATCAAGCACAAAGCTGTCAAGGACGAGAAGAAACGTCACCAGTTCCTGAAGAAAATGAGGGCGGAACATCAGCTCCAGATGAGGGAGGAGAAACTGAAGAAGGTGGAGGAAGAGCGGGCGGCGAAGAGGAAGAAACCAGACTCAAGTAGACATGGGGGAGCGAGTTGATGATGGCTGTGGGTGATGCAAATATATAAAGATCGTTGAACAGGTGGAACAGGGAACCAGAATATGAACTTGAAGTGATTACAGTTCGTACTTTTGTGTAATCGTTGAAGCTATTTACAGGGCCTTTTTATTGAACATGCTGTGTGGTCTACTCCCATTTGTGAGAACTCCCAATTGTGAGACTCCCAGTTATGTTAAAAAGTAAACACTTTGTGTAGGTAACTTCATGATCATTTGATAGAGAAATTAATTTACCTACTCAGATTTACTCCGTCTCCGAAACTACAAGCTATTAAGAATTAATATGTATTTTACACTACCCGTTATAACCTGGATACCATTTTGAACGGAAACAAGAATTTACTTCTTGTGTAAGCCAGAAAATAGTTGAATCCGTCCACGATTACATCATCAAGACACAACGCTTCAAATTTTCTCAGGAAAATAACCTTCTCATGATGGATTTATATTCCTACAATAGCTTGTTAGACACACACAAATGTAACTCTCTAATTATGACAACTTAGAGAATAGTTTCATATGTACTTAAAAATATATTTATGCAACAGTCAATATTGATTACGTCGCATCCTCCATTTCATTTTGTATTTAATGTTGCATGGGAGCGGTGTTAACATAAGCAGTAATGCTTGTTCACCAATCCTAATTCATTACCGAGTTTAGTGTAACAAGAAATGGTTTCATTGCAATCCACGAAATATTGTTCATTTAGATTTCTTAAGATGAAGGCCTTTTTGTATGCAGTTATTAACAATGTTTAAGATAACACACTAACCAACTTATATCGTTTACTAACTTTACTGAAGTTACCTACACATAACATAACGTATTTTCTATTTCCAAGTTGATATCAAAACAGATACTCACATTGACACCTATAGAACATGGAAACAACGTATGTTACAAGGCCTGAAAAATCAGATCAGACTAAGTTGAATAATTGTCCCTTTAATTTTTCACTGTTTAAGTTAACTTGAAAATTTTTTTAGAAGTTGTTCTCAGCATGTTGTAGCTTTCAGGGAACGAGTATTTTAACATGTCTGCGAAATTCATTTTTTCTCCTTACTGTAATATCAATGTACAGTTTTATTGAGAAATAGCGTAAACTACACTACAGTTTTATGCACTGCTTCAAAAATGACAGTACTAAAGTTAACTTTTCTTGACATGGCAAGACGTAGACTTTCAGAAAATACACGATGGCAAGTACTTCACATGCAGGGGCGTAGCTACCATTATAGAAAAAAGCCCGGGCTTACACGTGATCGTTGCTAAAAAGGTTGGGCAAGCCTCGATACTATCTAAATATAAAGCTTTACAACCTATCGGGCTTACACGAAAACAATTGGCTTGCTATGCGCCTGACATGCATGACACAGTGATGTGGCCACATCGGTGCTGACTTGAACATTAACCACACGGTTATCAATCGACATGAGCTATCTGTCGGCAGCCATCACAAGTTTAATCTATCTCACGTATCTGCCATTTGGTGAACAGGTCACTCGAAGGTTATGTATGAAGCGCGATGAAGGGGTAGAAAAGATTGCAGGCACCTTCTTTCCACTGGTAAATATCAAATCACCAAGGATACAACGCGCCCAGATGCCTTAGTGAACCTTCGACGTGCCGGACTCTCAGAGTCGCCTGAGTGATTAGGTTGCCAGTGTCAATAACTGCATCACTCTTACTGCGGTTGAAAGCGGATTAGATCCAATTCACTCACTCGTGTACCCGTGAAGATCCGGGTTAGAATTGATCTTCTGCAACCCATGCTTGTCGTGTGAGGCGACTAACGGGATCGGGTGGTCAGGCTCGCTGACTTGCTTGACACATGTCGTCGTACCCCAATTAAGTGGATCGATACTCATGCTGTTAATCACTGGATTGTCTGGTCCCGACTCGATTATTTACAGACCGCCTCCATACAGCTGGAATATTGCTGACTGCGGCGTAAAGCTCACTCACTCATATGAACACCCAGTGTTTTGAACTGAGCTATAAAGAAATACACACTAGGTCAGCTTTCACAGTATAATTTTATTACAATATTTCCACTGTTACATCTAAATAACAGGCGCGTTACACGTCAGCTGGAGAGGTTCTCTTCGACCATGGCTGCTCTGATGCATCTGTAGCGAGAGGAGAGACACGTATATTCTACCCGTAAACAGAAGGAAACATCATCATGAGAAATCACAAAGAGATCGTCCATTATACGATCTTGACCCTAACATAAGCATGTGTTCAGGAATCACTATTACTAGAGGTGACGTGGATTTATGGCAAGCCTGTTTTACATTTATTGACAAATTACTGATATCTTAATTTTTTAAAGATATCTTGACTGAAAGAAGATATATATTGAATTGAGTATCGGCCTACTTTATGTAGACGTGGTATCACAGCTGGTGTTCCAGGTAGATGGACCATACCCGTGCTGGTGCTCATGGGCACCAGAAATGGGTCGACAACTCAGGACTTCCCCTTTACAGTAAGCGGCGTTAATCATGTCATGTGACGAACAAAGGAGGTTCTCTTGTGGTCTTTAAACAATGCTTGTCCTTTCTATACGCACTTAATATTAATCATGTTCATCTGTACTAGCTTAGAACTTATCTCGGAGTGAATGTAACTTCAAAATTGATATTCAGTAGTGAGTACATTATCCCAAGACTGTAAGCACAGACATATTAGTATATGTGAAAGAATATGACTGTCTGCAAGTGGGCTTTATTCCCGATCATATGCAATTAGAATCCACGGTGACAATTCTCGGTTGTGTTATGAATGTGTATAAATGGACCTTGGGTAATGGTTAAAACATCCGTGGTGTAGTGGTTAGAGCGTCCGCCCGGAGAGCGGAAGGTCGCGGGTTCGATCCCCGACCGCGTCATACCAAAAGACGTTCAAATATGATACTTGTTGGTCCCTGCCTGGTGCTCGGCATTAATGTGTACAACAAGGACTGGTCGGCTCGGAGTCAGTATAATGTGTCTGAGTGGGGTATCTCAGTGGGCTAGCACTATAAAACCAGCTTCAGTCTGGGCTAGTACAAGCAGCCGCACATACACATACACACGCGTGCACGTCGTCATATGAGAGAAATATTCTCCAGCACGACGTTAAACACAATTTCACCTCACCTCCCAAACTTAAGTCATGCCCTGCATAACAAAAGAAAACACAAATACTTAGAAAATCAAGACAATTTTAATTATTAGTCATTATCAATTTAAGTTAAAACTGAAGTTAAATCTTGTCCGAAAAACAGCCAAAACGTGTATAAAACGTATAAAACACAGCCTACATTTCCGAAAAGTCCCAAACCACAAAAAGTCCGAAAAGCATAAAAACGTCCGAAAGGTAAAAAAAAGTAAATTTTACAAGACACAACGTCCAAAAAGTGGATGTCACTCTAAGCGTCCATCTTGACACAAACACTCTCCTCAAGAATCAAACGATAGCAAGATGTCACTCTAAGCGTTCATCTTGACACAAACACACTCCTCAAGAATCAAACGATAGCAAGATGTCACTCTAAGCGTTCATCTTGACACAAACACACTCCTCAAGAATCCAAACGATAGCAAGATGTCGCTCTAAGCGTCCATCTTGACACAAACACACTCCTCAAGAATCAAACGATAGCAAGATGTCACTCTAAGCGTTCATCTTGACACAAACACACTCCTCAAGAATCAAACGATAGCAAGATGTCACTCTAAGCGTTCATCTTGTCACAAACACACTCCTCAAGAATCAAACGATAGCAAGATGTCACTCTAAGCGTCCATCTTGACACAAACACACTCCTCAAGAATCAAACGATAGCAAGATGTCACTCTAAGCGTTCATCTTGTCACAAACACACTCCTCAAGAATCAAACGATAGCAAGATGTCACTCTAAGCGTTCATCTTGACACAAACACACTCCTCAAGAATCAAACGATAGCAAGATGTCACTCTAAGCGTTCATCTTGACACAAACACACTCCTCAAGAATCAAACGATAGCAAGATGTCACTCTAAGCGTCCATCTTGACACAAACACACTCCTCAAGAATCAAACGATAGCAAGATGTCACTCTAAGCGTTCATCTTGTCACAAACACACTCCTCAAGAATCAAACGATAGCAAGATGTCACTCTAAGCGTCCATCTTGACACAAACACTCTCCTCAAGAATCAAACGATAGCAAGATGTCACTCTAAGCGTTCATCTTGTCTAAGCGTCCACAACACACACTCCTCAAGAATCAAACGATAGCAAGATGTCACTCTAAGCGTTCATCTTGTCACAAACACTCTCCTCAAGAATCAAACGATAGCAAGATGTCACTCTAAGCGTTCATCTTGACACAAACACTCTCCTCAAGAATCAAACGATAGCAAGATGTCACTCTAAGCGTCCATCTTGACACAAACACACTCCTCAAGAATCAAACGATAGCAAGATGTCGCTCTAAGCGATAGCAAGATGTCACTCTAAGCCATCTTGACACAAACACACTCCTCAAGAATCAAACGATAGCAAGATGTCACTCTAAGCGTCCATCTTGACACAAACACACTCCTCAAGAATCAAACGATAGCAAGATGTCACTCTAAGCGTCCATCTTGACACAAACACTCTCCTCAAGAATCCAAACGATAGCAAGATGTCACTCTAAGCGTTCATCTTGACACAAACACACTCCTCAAGAATCAAACGATAGCAAGATGTCACTCTAAGCGTCCATCTTGACACAAACACTTTCCTCAAGAATCAAACGATAGCAAGATGTCACTCTAAGCGTTCATCTTGTCACAAACACACTCCTCAAGAATCCAAACGATAGCAAGATGTCACTCTAAGCGTTCATCTTGTCACAAACACACTCCTCAAGAATCAAAAGACAGAAAGATGTCACTCTAAGCGTCCATCTTGACTCGGAACACTCTCCTCAAGAACCCAGACACACGTGTCAAGAAGAGTCGAACTGGGGACTGGATCGGGGTGTCGTCATCATCGAGGGTAAATATCGACGAAGTGAGGGGCATCAGGCAGGACGGGGTAGAGAGAGAAGCAGGGTTGGGGATAGAGGTGGGAGGGACGGACAGCTCTGACAGGGGCTCTAGGATGGTCATGTATCTCCCAGTAGGACGCTGACAGGGTGGGACATAAGAACATGTTGAGAGTGACAGAAGGTAAAAGTAGAGAAAGGCGGTAAGCTGTTCCAAATGGATTGAGTAACTAGTCGCAGTCAGGATGTTAGAAGAATATAAGTCTTTAAGACATATGGTTATTACTCCACATAGATAATTAATGTTTATATTATTGGTAAGAGTGATGTTTGTAACAGATACAATGGTTAATAACGTACACACACGAAACACAAGACACACAATTTCAGGTTAACAATGATATAAAATTATTGAATCCCTAAGACACCCACTTGGCGAGGAGGGGCCCAGATGTCGAAGTTCAAAGGGAACCTTATCACCAGGTCAAGAGCTGTCGGGAAAAAAGGGGTGAGAGTCTTATGAAAAACATACAACATACTGGACACAATATGTCATTGTCATTAAAAATTGGGTATTTCGCCATAAATGGCAACAATTCCTAGTTAACAAGCAAGCATGTGTCATGATGAGCTGCAACAGTTCTGTCTACAAAGTTTGGTAAGTCATGATTGCTACTTTTGACTGTCATCTTGTGCTGCACATCATATGTTTGGATGGTTTCCATGCAAAACAAGAGTTATATTATTATGTGAGCACTGTATTTTATCAACGTATTAGCATAGCCCATATTTGCATATCTGGTTGAAACTGAAGTTATAATTATTCCTATCAAGTATTTAATTGAGGAGGTTTCAGATTAATATGATTTATATGAACGACTTGGCATACAAAGACTAAAATGGTTTATGGTACAATAACTACTTGATATGAACTTAGTTTGTTGGCTCCTGCTTTAAGACATCTTTCAATATAAATAATATGTTTATCATGAGACTGATAACACACACAAAACAAATATTAAACTTTAAACTTACCAGATAATTTGTAAAAACCCAAAGGCTACATTTTGTCACACCCTGGACAAGCATTATTCAGGTCTCTAACAGAATGAATTAGATACTTCTCAGTTGGTTTTCTTTAATAACTAGGATAAGTATCAAAATGTGTTTTAGGCAGATTTGATGCAATACTTTATAGAAGATAATTAACCAGATTTTGAGGAAGTTGACTGAAGAAGTTTGTTTACACCAGTATTTTTGGAGCATACATGGAATGTATTTTTTTTTAAATCTAATGAGTTCAGTGGTTTGTTATTCTCTTAAAATAATTATATCTTCATTAGTATTATGTCTTCTAGGGATACTGTCTCTGGTCCAAGAAAACAAATATTATTATTAACTTAGAGGCAATAATTATTGCAAGGTGATAAAAGTTTTACACTTAGGAGATATAATTTCCATTAGTAGTTAATTCAGTGCAAAGTTTATTGATTGGACAAGAGCAGACCCTCTGTTCAAATAACTTAGTGATAACTAATTTGAAGTCATTTCCTATTTCAGGACAGAATAGTCTCTTGGACCCTCTAGATATTTTCCACTGTTGTGATATTCCTAAACCTAAACCTTTGTAATTCAATAGTGTAAGTATTAATATGCAGGAAGTGAGATCAGGGGTTTGTATCTAAATTAGGATTTTAAAAAAAACTGTTTTTACAACAAAAAATTGTGAAAAATAGCATATGCTGTTTCCTGGGGTTTTGCATTTAATGGTTTAATAACTTGAATGTACATTGTAGCCAGTTTTGGGGTGAATGCTTGCAAAAAGGTACATTTTCTCTGTGAGTAGATTTCAAGTGGTTGTACTGTATACTATGTCACAATAAGACACTGTGAAGCATGCTGACATGGGTAATGTTTCCCAGATAACCATTAATTTGTCATGGACCCGTTCAACCAGCCTTGCGAAGCACTCGTAAAGCATCATGTGACCACTGTCCAGCTGAAACAGCTGGAATACAGCGGTTTCAGAGCATTTCATGACTGTTCAAAATAGTATAGAACAGTATCTGTAAACTATCTGACAAATAAAACTCAAGACATTAATTTATTAGACATTTAGCTAATATTGTTACAGTATAATGGTACCTCAATAATCACTAGTTGTGTAATTATTTGAAAACAAGTTATTATAACTGCGAGAAACAGAATTCGCAGTATATTGGGTTAGTTAATTTTGGTTCAGTACTCTGCATGGAACCTCAACAAACACCAAATATGTGCATTAAGTATAAATTGATTATATTATTGTGACATTTGGGGTGGGATCCTTTACATGTGTTGTCCAGTTTGGTTCAGATCATTTAACAATGACCAGAAAAGTAACTGTATCAAAATGGCGATGATCTGCACATTTTGTGCTGACAAACGAAACTGTACTTGCAAATTTCATAAAGTAGAGCCGAAAAATCACAATCTAACTGATAAATGTTTTGTTTTGGCAGTTATTTTTGTTTGTTTGAGGGTTTTTTTATTAATAGACTGAAAGGTTAAAAAGGTGTTAGAAATTGCACAAATTGAAATGGCTGCTCGTCTTTGAAGATTTTCATACTTCACGCTGATTTTCGTAAATAAGTCATAACACATTAACAGAAAGCAAAGGATCAACCCTAACTTAGGTAGGTATAACGAAATACCTTGAGTGTACGACGTCATGGTGATATCAACTGGAAATAAGCAAACTGTGAGGCAAACAGGTGGAGAAAACTGGCAGTATAACAGCAATGTATGATAGCGACAAAATGGCGGTATCAGCAGTGAAATTGTCGTCATGGCGACGTCATAAATCTCGGGGGATCGTCAGAACCTCGCGATGACGTTAACAGTATGACTGGTTTCTTCGTGTTTCTACGCAAGTCAGGATCCCAGTCTTGTTTCCTGTTGTAGCGATGTTCATTTGAAATGAGTGATCGTGGATTGTAAAAAGAATGTCTCCATGCCAGAGAAGAAAATAAAGCATCAAGATCGTGGAGCAAACAGTCACCACTATAATATGATTTTGAAAATGTTTGTAACACAGCAAATTAATTCGAAATAATTGCTTTAGTCTCCTGTAACACTCGACCTTCGTTATAATAAGATAATTTTTTTATTGTCCCAAATGGAAATATTGTTTTGCATCATATGCAGTTCTCCAGTTTTTTCTGTCATAAAGCATCAATATATAACATTGAAAATGATAATCATAAAACTATTGTTTAAAACAGTCAGGATATAAATACATCAACATACTGTCTGTTTAAGGTGAAGGCGAAGCAAATTGGTTCCAAAAGTACTAGGCGCCATCCGAAGTAAATGCAAGCACGATGCTGAAGATCTGTGGTGAATCTCCAAGCTGTAGGGCAAACAAAATGTACAGGAAAACGGCAAAATACATGGCTGCCATTGGGCAAACCTTCGGGCTAGGCTCTTCCAATAACATTTTAATGTGTTTCACGTAGCCACAGTGATCTATTGTAGAGTCGGTCGGTTTAAAATAAACAAATAAAGAATTAAGAAGTCACTGTGTTTGATTTGTTCATCAGAAAAAAAAGACATTTGTGACATCAGAATATCGGAAGTTTATTGTATTTCAACGTTTCAGCTTACGTTTCTCAACGACGTCAGTTTAGGGGCTGGTAGTGAAATGGTATGGGGAAGCTCCACACGTTATTGGAGAATACAACTCAACATTGTGAATAGCTATTAGAATGGCGTAGACTACGTGGACATCGTTCGAGCTCATGTACCTGTTGTGTGCGTTACGTACTGAAGCAAGACTTTTTGAGGCAACATAACATTGCTGCTCTGCCATTGCCGGGAGTTTCCACATACCCCTTCCCCACAGAGCATCTCAGGGATGAGATGGTGGGACAGGTGTCATGTCACTTACTGGAGTATTTAAACTAACATAAAATTATAATACTCACACCAGTCGAAGATACAGGAGAAATAGCCAACCTGACCCGCACATATAATTTCCACCTGTGTGCAGACTCTCTCACCTTTCAAAATCAGTTCTTATATACCTCCAAGCTATATTACACGACTTGATAGACCCCAAGCTTACTTCCCAGATATGTACAATGGTCTTCATATCACACACCTACAGCACAGACAATTGCTGACTACTTACATACCCGTCCATGCTCACAGGGGTTTGTATTTCTGAAAATAATACGCCCTCGGTCCAACACTCGTTCCCTGATAGCCAAAGATGTAGGTGGCTATCAGTGAATGAGTGTTGGATCCTGGACGTATTGTTTTCAGAAATACAAGCCCCTGTGTCCAGGCTTACATATCCTCACCCCAAACCTATCACCCGTCAAATAAGGAAACCATAATTGTGCTGTTGACATGCAAGACCAGCCGATAACGGCAGTTCAGTTCGTTTGATATAATTACACATCTCCTACGCACTGCCATTGCCTACTAGGCTACTCCACTACCCCAAAATAATCAAGCATCAAATTTACCGACTCAAACCTGAGATACGGTTAAAATGAAACCAATGTCACCCACTGCCGACATAAATGTTACCAATGGCCACTTCGCTCATGTGTTACACATTCCATCTCCACAAAAAATATTGTTTATTACAGCCTATTCGCACACGTGATGTACGGATAACTACAACATTTCATGGGAAACACCATATAAAACCTTTCATTTTGGATAGTCTTCCCGATGTAGATTACAGACGAGCATTTCCCAAAGAAAGTTCATAACAGAGGTTAAATGGTTCTTTTTAACTGAATTATCACCTGTTTGTTTGAATTTGACTGTTATCAAATTCCGTCCACTTCTGCTTCCATTCAACATTTCTAGAATTAAGGCGCACGAGAAACTCGTGCAACGGAAGTGAGTCCTGATTGGTTCAACTGGTAACTATAACATCACGTGACACTTCTGGCGAACACCTGCGTGAAATATACAACGCTTCAAGCCTGTTTTAACGTGTTTGTTTCTACAGTCAATAGCTGTCTTTAAACACGGGTTACACATGTATATGCTATGAGCAGTTTAGAAATACTGCAAAATGCTTGTTTTTATGACGGCAAATGTGTTTTTAGATAGTCCTTGGTCAGCTTCTATGTACTACGAATTTTAATCCCTGCTAATGTCCACCAGTATGTGCATTTCTCCAATTAAAATAGATAACATATTGCTTTTATCGGATTAAAGGACCCTTCCGTTCTATAAAACCTTTTGAAGCGTGGTTTTGGTGGCGTTACTAACAGACCTAGTTGAAGTCACTTTGTGGCTTTGGTACGATATGAAATATTTTATGGGTAATTTGTTTACATTTTTCGCGTTTCCAATACAACGCGTGGGACTTATGAAATGATGGTATATGATTATGGGAGCATTAGTCTAGTCAGAATTTATTCAGTGATATTTATAACATATCAGAAACGGGTCGATATTTAGGAAGATAACGTTTCATTTTTACTAATCCATGTATATTCATAAGGTAACTGCTGAACAGATGTCCTTGCTTTCAGTTATAAACACCGTCATGTCGTGTCGAAGTAAAAGGAACATACGTAAATACTTCGAGTTATCCAAGGTTCGACTTCACCACAAAATACGGGTAACCCAGGAACAAGCTTCTACTTCGAGACAAATTCGATACATCGGTGTTTGACTGCATTTAGAAGTTTCTATTTTCGCGCTGTTTTTTCCGACAAACCTCGCCCCTTTTAAACAGAAATGGCGGATCGCGCTCCGAGTAGGAATTAAACTGGTTCCGAGCTCTCTTGTGCGTCGTCAACTTGCGTTTATTGTGATGTGAGAGACGGCGCCCAGCTTAAGTGGGAAATGACAGGCATTGACGTCACTACGTTATGACGTCATGTTAATGTGTCGTCACGTCATTGTCTCGGCCATATTTCGAAGAGACAGGTTGGGTTTGTATACGGATGCCAAATATCTCTCTAAAATGGGTTGCAACCAGACCAAGGTTATACCTTTCAAGCAGACATCTCCTGAGGAGGCTTTGACGGGCAAGATCAACTGACCTCATGAGCTGTACTACGCCAAGTGTCAGGTGACACGGCCCACACCCCGCCTGTCAGGGGCGGAGATTCTCCAACAGCTTCGAGATGAGGGCTTGGTCCCCGACCGTCAGTCCAGCGGAGGAGTGGCCTTCTCTGTCCCCGCCGTGGAGGAGGTTGTTCCCCGTGGCAAAGCTCCCCGACGTCTGGAGCAAATCCCAGTGCGATGCTTCTACACGGCGGAGAGGAGGAGACAGAAGGCTGATCTATTTCGATTGGGACAGGTACATTTTGACAGATGAGTCTAAAAAGAATGTAAAATATTTCATCTACAAAACGTGCATTTGTAATGAACTCATGTTGATCTAATTCCATACTGCATGTTCATTTTAATACTGGTTTGTGGAGCAGGTCCAGATGTCATTATGTTGGGTATATATTACTCTAATTCCAAACTGCATGTCTATTCCATACAGGTTTGTGGAGCAAGTCCAGAGCAAACAACTGGACAGAGAAATCAAGCACAAAGCTGTCAAGGACGAGAAGAAACGTCGCCAGTTCCTCAAGAAAATGAGGGCGGAACATCAGCTCCAGATGAGAGAAGAGAAACTGAAGAAGCTGGAGAAAGAGCGGACGGCGAAGAGGAAGACGCCAGTCACGAAGTAGACTGCGGAGAGCGAGTTTATGAAGGATGCACAGAACAGCTGGTGACCCAAATTTATTTAAAACATTAACTGAAAAAAAAGGAGCAAAAAGATAAATACAACAGGCCAAGCGAGAAGGAAGTCAGAAGATGAAGTAAAAATTATTCGCTGGCAGTGTTGATATTTGAGAATTCTTGTTCTCCCTAATTGTAAATATTTATATGAACTTTTATTTATAATGTTATGTATGCATGTCTAATTAATGTCCTTGAATCATATATGAGCATTGTGTAAATGCTATAGATATACTTGTAGTGGTATAAATATAAAATGATTGATGCGATACACATCTTGTCTGTCTATATTCTGGTTGCATAATGTTGAGATTATTGTTTGTTGACAGTATTTGTTTAAAGCACTCAGCAATGTTTCCAGCTTTATGACGGCAGTCTAAACATTTTAACATCATAATTACATTGATGAATATTTGGATACACATACTGATTCTGTGTGTTCTCTATTGTTATATAAGTTGAGTTACTGTCCATAACATGAATGCACGGTTATAATTTATAGCCTGTAAAGGGTTAAGGCGAAGGGAGATAACTCCAAACCCCTCTTGCAACAAATGGAATATCACGGAACATATTACCCACAAGTGACCTCTTTTAAATTCACAGACTGACCATTAGATACCCAGTGAAAACAGTTGTAATAAGGGATAAACAATCTGTATGTGTACGTACATAGTAGAATCTGACGTTATTGAGAATGTAGGCTATGTTCTCAAATATAACATCTGTAACATATCATAGTAGGCCTACTTGTGTTTGAAAGTAGATCACGTAGATCTGTAATATTTTGTATTTTCACAGAAGTGACATGGAAATATACATGGCTTTTTGTTACTACATACAAAATTAGAAACTGAAAAAACATTCTGGTTATAAACTATAAAACACGGCTTCAAACTTAGTGTTCAACATTCTGAAACAGGACGTGACTTGATGACATCCTGTAACTAAAATACTTCATGTTCATTGTTGTTCATTATTATTATTATTAATAATAATAAAAAAACACGGCTTCAAACTTAGTGTTCAACATTCTGAAACAGGACGTGACTTGAGGACATCCTGTAACTAAAATACTTCATGTTCATTGTTGTTCATTATTATTATTATAGCCTGACCACCCGATCCCTAGTCTGTCTCACAGTCAGGCGCGTAGCAAGCCAATTGTTTCGTGCAAGCCCGATAGGTTGCAAAGCTTTATATTTAGATAGTAGCAACCTTTTTGGCAAAAATCATGTGTAAGCCCGGGCTTTTTTTAATAATGGTAGCTACGCCCCTGACAGTCCCTGAACCACATTATTTTCCCTAGTGCCTATAGCCCTCTCTGCAGTGCTAAAGCCCTAGATAAAGCAAGTCTAGATTTCCTCAGGTACAGTCTGAATCTCTGGTCTCCATGGGGCTCCTTTTCAATTTAAGACAAGTATGGGTTACTGAAGATCAATTTTAACCCGGATCATCGCGGGTCTTGCGAATTCTATATTGTTTATTAAATAGCTTTTGATTGTGAGAACTGAAAGTGAAGTTGTTTTTAACGCCACTGTATGTTGGAAAACAGACACACAAGCACGGAGCGACTTTTACAGTTTTTACGAGTAAATTACCTTTTTAACTGAGGAACATTTGGTTCAACCAATATATAGACATATAGTTCTTACATAAGAATACTACTACTGATCGATATCTTTAATTCTAAAAGGTATTTTGTGACAATGAAAGAGGATAGTTATATTTCCACATATTCTCCCAGCGATAATGTAAAAGCTGCTGAAGCTGCAGAAAGAATACAATATTTACCGTTGATAATGTGCGTACCTGAGTAAAGGGAGGCAATCCAACCGGTGGCAGCAGCGAATAACTCTCAGCTCCTGAAGAGCACGTAAAGTGTGATACAAGATGGCCGACTCTAAAGAGGCGGAACAGCAAAGTACTTCAGAGTCGGATCAAGGGGAATTTCTAGAGTCCGAAGCACCTGGGACCAGTGGAAATGTTATGTTCATTGCAAGCGATTCGTACGAAAGTTTGAATTATGAAAACCTCGCAGACACACAATTTCCCAAGTCAGCCTCCGGTCCAATCCATTCGATTGTGCGACAGAATTCTGAGTCTGATGATCAGGTGGACTCGAATGAAATCTCCACCGGTGAAGAATCGGACCAAACCGAGGTGTGAATCTTGTATGTTATATTTGGGGTATACTCATAAGGTATATTTATTTCGAAGGAATTGTGTTACTTTGAGTGACAATTTCATTTGAAACATGTTTATGTGAAAAAAAATGTGTGACAGGTGTACACTTGACATATCATACTACTTGAAAGACCTGTCACAGGTGTGCACTCACGACACAGTCTGACTTGCATACTTACCTGTTTAAATCATTACCTGGTATTGATTCCTTGACATTGGTGGAAAAAGGTTCGGTAAGAGTTCCTCCCGTTCGCCCATCCCAAAGAATATTTATAAATATACTAAAATTATTAAAGGTCACATGCAACCAAAAAATCAAACATAATTAAAACACAATTATCACTTATTCATGACATATAATATACATTACTGGTTATGAAAAAACATATAAACAAAATTATAAGCGTACAATTGCAAATAAAAAGTGCAATATTGTGTACTTGGGTTTACTTCCCAAGAAACGAAGCAGCCGGGATACCGAACCCAGTCAGAGCGGGTGGGTGTGCACTCAAGTGTAACGGCTGGTTCATTTGCAGATGCCCTCACGGCTCATTGTGTGTGTATATATAGAGATGTTGGGTTTTGTAAATACATGCTCATTTTTTGTGTATAACATCTTGCAATCAACAGACATCATAACATGTCATGTGTTCAAGTATCACACCTGCCTGTCTGTGTAATTACATAATGTGACAGAGACCGAACTCGGGCCATAAATCAATGCGTTTTGTTTATGGTGTATAGCCTGATTGGTGTTAAGTTCAAATTGCATGTGTTCAGTGATCGCAGTTGTGTATTGAATATTGTCATTAGCAGACAGGCAGGCAGACACACAGGTGTCAACAAAAACAAGACATTGAGTTTTGTCTGTGACAACGACATATCTATATCACAGTTAGAAATTCTGTCAACGCTAAATAATGACATTGCTTTTAAGTATCGAATTGAGAAAGTGACTCGTTAAGAAGAACGTGTGGTGAAATAGACAAATGAAATTATATAAACAGTTTATTTACTGTCATAACATATAAAAAGCTCGCGCCTGTGAGATATCAACAAAACATTAGGAAAATAGCTCACACCAAAGCCTTCACCGAGTATTCACCGGACAACCCGCTTCCAAGTTGCGCCAACCTATTTCACTGTGCACGTCCTATGAGCGCAGCCCAGCTGTTGAAACCAGTTTTCCCCCGAAAAGTCCGGTGAAAATTGGTGAATCGTTTGAACTCCGATTCCGCGCGTTTCTTTTCATCGCGTTATTTTTCAACTTTATAAGTAGAATTTGCATTTTTGATGATTTGTTTCGGTAAGTCCATACCAAAAGGTATCAGAATCTGCAAAGTTGTGTTTTACATGGCATGTGACCTTTAACAAAAAATTTTACTAGAGAACCCACAAAATGAGTAAAAGTCAAAAATTTAAGTTAGGTTTAGGGTTAAGTTTAGGGTTGGGTTTAGAGTTAGGTTTAGGGTTGGGGGAACGGAATGAACTCTTTCCAAAGGTTCTGTGGTATTATCTGAAACGCAAACATGCCATGTCATGCCAAAAAACATTAAAAGATGGTACTTTTTGTTACCCTGCTTTGAGCTTGGCATCAAAGGGAAAAACAACTGGTGGATACATGTTGCTATAGAAGTGCAGTAATCTTGACATTTAACCCCATTTGACCTCACCACGTAACTTGTGAGCGCCAAGCCAAAATAATTCTGTCCTTTCAGACCAAAGATTTATCCAATGCTGTTGACAAGCTGAGTGTGGAGGGGAAGGTGTCAGCTGAAGAGGCCCAGGTGGAAGAACTGAATGAGGATGACGTGAACACCTTACACTGGAAACATCAGCGGAAACACATCTTTATACTCAGCGAGTCCGGAAAGCCAGTTTATTCCAGGTGCATGAACTTGAATTTCAAATGATGATGTCTGATATGATATGATTTAGTAAATGCTAAATATTAGGGATGTGTATTTGAGAAATTGCTTTGTAATATGTTGTGATATAGGTATCTGTGTTGCTATTTGTATTGTGATTTATTACCCTTGAGATAAATTAAAGATTTTTGATTGGTTAATAGGCAATGCAATATGAAACCATATTCTAAAGTGTCATTGGTAGTATGGATCCATTTTGCATTGTTCCTACAGGTAGTTGGCAACCTTTGACAATGATGGCGTACTCATTGACTGAATTAATTAATGTTATGCATTTATTTGTGGTACTCTACATCTCACAGCTTAAAATGGGTGTGGCCACTTTGAATGCCAGTGCCCATAACAGGAAATCCTGTTTTGAATGGTAGCGTAGTTATGGGTTGGATTATGGGTCCAGGACAAATGGGATGATGAACTATTCCCGCAGTTTTGATAGTGTTTGGCTCTCAATCCGGCTCTCAATCCGGCTCTCAAATATACAGGTTCACGTGATGTTACTGAATATATTTGGCAATATATTGAAATGACATGATTTATGTGATGCACTCTTATTTTCACAAAGGCACACCTAAATTTTCTGTCAGGTGCCCAAAGGGCATTTCTATCCCAGCATTACATCTGAGACTGGCTACTTCTTTGTGTGCAAATATCATGAGTAACTACTGACATTGTAGGTTTGTCTGACAAAGACTGACATACATATCACCAGTCATGCATGAATCAGCAAGGTAACCATAGTAACTGTTGGAGATGCTGTGAGGATGTCTGTAGTGCAGAACCATTTCTTACATGAATGATATTCCAAAGAAATCTGGATGCTCTGCAGAACCTATAAAGTTATTTCAGAGAGCTTGTGTAGAGTTCATTTTTCCTTGAGTATCATGTTAAATATACTCTTTTGGATTCAAACTGTCGAACATGTTGAAGTTTATTTAAAAGTTTGAAGAAAACAATAAAAATATAACAGTTAAAAAGACAGTAACTGTAAAGTTATCTCCCTTGAAATGATCAGCCACTGCAGTTACTGGGGTTAGAGATACCTGTATACTTTGCAACAACTGGTATTATGTTTTGGTACTGATTGCTTTGGAAGAACCTTGAATTCTCTGACTAAACTTCGGTATATACCTTCAGCACATATGGTTAATGTGATTTAAGGTACCCATAGAAATTTTTTAAAAGTGAATACGAATGATAATATAAGATTTTTCTAATACCCTGGTAATATATGCCAGGGATTTACCTTGAGTCCTGTATTTGAGGATCCCTGGGACTCATACTCTAAATTTTCAGGGGTCCCGAACACTTAGATATTATTATTAATACTATGTTGTAATATGGTTGTAATCCAGTTACTGTTATTGTATTGTGTATTGTGATCATCACATTGTTACAGTAATTAAATTGCAAACAATAACATAACCAGGTTAGTAGCAGACTCAGTGATAACTTATTGCTACCTGATCGAAAAAAATTCAAAAAGTACTTTGACATTTTCTGCGTCCGTGTGGACGCGCTAATAGATTTCATTGCGTCCATTGTCAATTTTTATGCGTATAGGAGGCAGGAATTCACGTCCTGTAACATGTGTTAATCCCTGTATGTGCTTTATTGTTTGGTCAAACATCACAACAATTAGTGGGGCGGTGGGGTAGCCTAGTAGTAAAAGCGTTTGCTTGAAACTCCAAGTCCTGTTTGATTCCCCACATTGCAACAATGTGTGAAGCCCATTTCTGGCGCATCTCTCTCTCTCTCTCTCTTGCTCTCGCTCTCCCCCGACCTCCACCCCCCACCGAATATAACTAAAAGTAGCGTAAAATTCAACTTACTCACTCAAAACATTTATTAGGTAAGATAGTTGGCTATAGAGATCAGTGGCCTCCTAGGAAACTACTAGCCACAGATCAGCAGGTAGGCAGCCTTTTTGATTGCTGATTCTCGATGTTGCTCATCTCCAGGTACGGCAGCGAGGACAAGCTTGTGACCATCATGGGCGTGATGCAGGCGTTAGTGTCCTTTGTGCAGGACAACAAGGACCAGATTCGGTGCATGATCTCGGGGGACCACAAGTTTGTGTTTTTGATCCGAGACCATCTGTTGATGGTTGGAGTGACACGAGGAACAGACTCTACTCAGCAGATGTTGTTGCAGCTATCATACGTTTACAACCAAGTGCTTAGTGTGCTCACGTATAGCACGCTCTCCAAAATATTCAAACAGCGGAGAAATTACGATCTCCGAAGACTTTTATGTGGTGCTGAGAAATTTTTTGACAATTTGTTGAACTTAATAGACAATGAGTATGGGTTCTTACTAGGCGCTGTGCGCGATGCTTACCTTTGGATACTTCAGTACGAGAAATAATTGCTCAAAGTATAGTTCAACATGCAAAAGTCAAGGTGAGTCCACTTTCAGAGAATTACATCACTTGATTGTTGTGTGGGTTAACATGATGTCTAGTTTGGGTCTAGGCCATCATAGATTGCCACATTGTGTTTGTGTAAAAATGGTGGCCTTTTCCTTACGATTTCCAAACCATCTCAGAAGCCTCTGTACGGATTTGCCCTGCCCTGCCCCCTAGGGCCAATAGAAGAAATGGCATGATGCTCGTAGATAATGTAAACACAAACACCATAGCCCAAAGCCATCTACGATGCCCCAGAAATGGCATGGTAAATCGTAAAATTTATCATACAGAGCCCGGGCAAATGTAAATTAAGCATTAAGCTGCACGAATGTCTGGATCCATTCTGCTGGTCCTCTTGATTGCCAATTACATGCCCTTTGTTTTCATTAGCCAGTTTGATTTGCTTCGCTAGTCAATGTAAAAATCCAGTCAGAATGTGAGTTCCAAACTCACTCTAAAGTTTGGTTGTGTGTATGAAAGACATGCACCCAGTCCCATTGATTACGGCAAAAGTCGTGAAAACAGTCAACATTGAACAACTAAACAACTAAATGACATGCACCAGAACACCTCCAGGAATATTTTTGATGGAGAGGATGTCTTCGTGTTCTTTGAAACCAGTGGTGGCAAATCCATTTGATAACAAGCAATCCCTGTGATATTCAAGGAGAGAAAAATACTACCGCATCATTTGATTGGTCAGTGAAATGTTGATGAAAATCATTGTGCCTTCAGCGGAATCACAGAAACGGGTCAGGGGGTTTATGTAGATTTACCAAAATGCAAGCCCTGGAGATACAGAGGATGCCTTTCAGTGAATCATTTCATTTGAGTTTTCAGGCATTTTGGAGTCAGTTTTGAATGATTTGAATCAAAGGATGTGGTATATAGAGGCATGTACATCTCTAATGATTTTCTTACCAAAGTAAGTTTTATGACTGACATTTCTAGTGGGCAAGACTGGCTCTTTTTAATGTTTCCATCCTCTTCCTTTAATCATGGTAATAATCTGTCAACTGCCCTGAACCTAGTCTGCATGTAAATAATGTCACTAACTGGGTTATGATAACCTTCAGACACCAGTGTAACCATGGTAACCATGGAGTTTGATGTGTACCAAACAGGTTGATTCCCTAATGTCAATGTGGCAAGAACATTTAGAAAGTTAGCACTGATTTTTTTCTGCCTTGTGATATTTGCATATGTATTTCAATTTTCTTGCATTATATTTTTATGAAGGAGTACCCTGTGTGAGATCAGGTCGGAATAGTCCCAGGTTCCTCACATGTTTTGATAGAGATAATGAAACAAAGATGAGTTTCTGAGGAATTTGTTGTACCTTGACTTGTGGGGGATGATGATCATGGTATTATCCATTGGTTTACTGGTTCCAGTTTACTATTACCTGGCCAACATGATGCAGCCATGGTAGCTGGAATATTGCTGACGACATGGTACTGTGTCAGACTGTTGTCATGATACTGTCTCAGACTGTTGTAATGGTACTGTGTCACACTGTTGTCATGATACTATCTCAGACTGTTGTAATGGTACTGTGTCACACTGTTGTCATGATACTATCTTAGGCTGTTGTCATGATACTATCTCAGACTGTTGTCATGGTACTGTGTCAGACTGTTGTCATGATACTATCTAAAGCTGTTGGCATGATACTTTCTAAAGCTGTTGTCATGACACTATCTTTAGCTGTTATGATACTATCTAAGGCTGTTGTAATGGTACTGTGTCAGACTGTTGTCATGATACTATCTAAGGCTGTTGTAATGGTACTGTGTCAGACTATTGCCATGATACTATCTAAAGCTGTTGTCACGATACTACCTTAGGCTGTTGCCATGATACTATCTAAGGCTATTGTAATGGTACTGTGTCAGACTATTGCCATGATACTATCTAAAGCTGTTGTCATGATACTACCTTAGGCTGTTGTCATGATACTATCTAACGCTGTTGTCATGATACTATCTAAGGCTGTTGTCATGATACTACCTTAGGCTGTTGTCATGATACTACCTTAGGCTGTTGTAATGATACTATCTAAGGCTGTTGTCATGATACTATCTTAGGCTGTTGTCATGATACTATCTTAGGCTGTTGTCATGATACTACCTTAGGCTGTTGTTGTCTGTGTTTCAGGATCTAGTATTTGCCCTGATCATTGCTAACAATCAGCTGGTGACATTAGTGAGAATGAAGAAATACTACCTCCACCCCATGGACCTGCATCTAATCATCAACCTCGTCAACGCCTCCGAGTCTTTCAAAGCTGCCGAGTCCTGGACTCCCATCTGTCTCCCCAAGTTTGATAACAGGTGCGCACACTGGTCAGCCGTCACAGGGAGTCCGGGGAGTGGGTGGCAACAATGTCCTTGGGAGAATTAACGGGGCAGCTCCAACCCTTGTGTAGAGTCTGGATCGTCAGTAGCGTGATTTATAGGACATTTTGCTTGGTTGTATATTCAAGCTCAGACTATTATTTCTACCCCGTTTGTAAAAGAACATTTTTGATGGCAAGAATGTCCCTGATAAAAAAATTAGGTCGTGCAATCTTCACTAATATTATAATTATAAAGCCTAGAAGCCTCATGTTCAGCCATTATTGGGAGTCATGAATCGTAGACATTTTGGGTGGAAACAATGCCTGATGGAATTGATGTTCAGTAGGAGTACTGGAAAAACTTAAGAGTACATTTAGAGTACTGAATGGAATTTAATGGAGTATCAGTAATCTTGTGTTTTGTTTCATATATGCACCACAACATTGCTAGTCTTGTGTAAACAGGTCAGTAAACAATAAAACAATACCTTTTCAGATAAATATGTCTGTAAATGATTCTAAGACCGTACACCATTGCTGTGGTGCGTATCTGCTACGTTTTCTAAATTATTTCCTACCGTATCGTGCATATTTTATATCCGTACATACGCCAATACAGACCTTATCTGGAGCCCTGGTTCAGTACCAAACTTATATGGAGAGAGGATAGTCCACCTATTAAGCCAATACAACAGCAGGAAATATTCTGTGCAAAAGAAATTCATGTTTGGCAAAGAAAGATTGTTTACAATTATTACGGAGTTGTGAACAGAATGGTTGAAATGAAAGATTTTGTCAGAAAGTTTGAATGTTCACTGATCAAAATCTTTTTGATGGACAACAAACGAATATTATGGACATTGCTGTATTATGAGCGGTTGAAACGAAAGATTTAATTCAGTGGTCAGACATGTTCTGAAGATATATTAACATTATTGTAGCATCAATGGTTGAAATCAAAGATTTAGTTCAAATGTCGTGGAGATGAGAAGCTCAGATATCTTGATTATATCAATAAGCAATGTATTGGTACAATACTGTGTGTTACAGTGGATTTTTACAAGCCCATGTGTCTTACCTCGATGACAACAGTCAGACGTGCATGCTGCTACTGTCCGTGGATCGAGACAGCTTCTTCACTCTCTCAGAATGCAAGAACAAGATTAAGGAGGTGGGAGCTCACTTCTTACAGCTGCAACTTGTTAAAGGCCACATATGTATGTTTTGATATAATTACTGATACAGGAAGCTGACGTTGTCTGACAGTAACTGAACCATGTTAATTTCTGTTGAATCGTTACCATAACTCTGTAGCTGTAAGGGGCGGTGGGGTAGCCTAGCGGTTAAAGCGTTTGCATGCCGAAAACCAGGGTTCGATTCCCCACATGGGTACAGTGTGTGAAGTCCATTTCTGGTGTCCCCTGCCATGATATTGTTGGAATATTGATAAAAGCAGCATTAAACTAAACTCACTCACTCACTTTAGCTGTAAATGAAGAAAGTCTAGATCTCCCATCCCATTATGGCACATTTTCAATTTCATGCGGTTGTTTATTTATATCAAAATTATATAATTTTAATGACTAAATGTTTGTCAAAGACCTGACCATTGGACCAAGAGACGATCCTTTTTAGACAGAAAATTCATTACTTAGTAGATTAAGATGATGGTATTCACGATATTATTCTAATCTGAAAAACATCATCACCGCTATCATTCTGGGATTTTCACATAAATCAGAACATGTGGATAGTGCTTGCTTCGAGAGCAGAACTTTATCACCTGATAACTATTGTTGAAATGTCTAATGTTGTTTCAATTTATTTTTTCAGAGATTACTAAAATATAACGCTCTGCGTGCAATTGGCGACTCTCTACGTAAAACCAGCTACAGCATCCAGCAGTGTGCTATCCATGACTTGCGTCACTTCCTGTACAAGTCCCGCAGCACGGCACAATACACGAGTCCCGAGCTAGAGGCACCTTATCTCAACCAATCAGAGCAGGAGCGTTTGTTTGGTCTCTATCAGTACCTCCATCATCGAATACACACATCAGGCCGCCCACTAAAAATACTCTTCCACGTAGGCAGATATGAAACCTTGCTAGGATGGGTAGGTATTTTGTTCATTTCAAGGCATGGGTCAGTTAATGATGATAGCAAGACCACAGGTTACTTTTGATATTCATTTGATGTCAGTAAACTCTGTTTTCAGGATCATAAAAGCAACTAACAGGATTAGATGGTGTAAATCACTGATTTGATAGATGCATGTCATTGTGTTGCAGTTGAGTAGATTGGTACTCATGATGTCAATCACTGGATAGTCTGATCCAGATTTTTCTTTTTACTGACTCTTGTGTTCAAAGTTGGTTATGTTACTCCAATGACTCATAAATTTCCCGGCTTTGATTCCCCACATGGGTACAATGTGTGAAGCCCGTTTCTGGTGTATTCCACCATTCCTCCTCCAGATCATGAACCTCCTCCAGATCATGAACCTCCTCCAGATCATGAACCCCTCTAGATCATGAACCTCCTCCAGATCATGAACCTCCTCCAGATCATGAACCTCCTCCAGATCATGAACCTCCTCCAGATCATGAACCCCTCCAGATCATGAACCTCCTCCAGATCATGAACCTCCTCCAGATCATGAACCTCCTCCAGATCATGAACCTCCTCCAGATCATGAACCCCTCCAGATCATGAACCCCTCCAGATCATGAACCTCCTCCAGATCATGAACCTCCTCCAGATCATGAACCCCTCCAGATCATGAACCCCTCCAGATCATGAACCTCCTCCAGATCATGAACCCCTCCAGATCATGAACCTCCTCCAGATCATGAACCTCCTCCAGATCATGAACCTCCTCCAGATCATGAACCTCCTCCAGATCATGAACTCCTCCTCCAGATCATGAACCTCCTCCAGATCATGAACCTCCTCCAGATCATGAACCTCCTCCAGATCATGAACCTCCTCAGATCATGAACCTCAGATCATGAACCTCCAGATCATGAACCCCTCCAGATCATGAATCCTCCAATCATGAACCTCCAGATCATGAACCTCCTCCAGATCATGAACCTCTCCAGATCATGAACCTCCTCCAGATCATGAACCTCCTCCAGATCATGAACCTCCTCCAGATCATGAACCTCCTCCAGATCATGAACCTCCTCCAGATCATCTAGATCATGAACCTCCTCCAGATCATGAACCTCCTCCAGATCATGAACCCCTCCAGATCATGAACCTCCTCCAGATCATGAACCTCCTCCAGATCATGAACCTCCTCCCTCCTCCAGATCATGAACCTCCTCAGATCATGAACCTCCTCCAGATCATGAACCTCCTCCAGATCATGAACCCCTCAGATCATGAACCTCCTCCAGATCATGAACCTGAACCCTCCAGATCATGAACCTCCTCCTCCTCAGATCAGATCATGAACCTCCTCCAGATCATGAACCTCCTCCAGATCATGAACCTCCTCCAGATCATGAACCTCCCTGAACCCTCTAGATCATGAACCTCCTCCAGATCATGAACCTCCTCCAGATCATGAACCTCCTCCAGATCATGAACCTCCTCCAGATCATGAACCTCCTCCAGATCATGAACCTCCTCCAGATCATGATCATGAACCTCCTCCAGATCATGAACCTCCTCCAGATCATGAACCCCTCTAGATCATGAACCTCCTCCAGATCATGAACCTCCTCCAGATCATGAACCTCCTCCAGATCATGAACCTCCTCCAGATCATGAACCTCCTCCAGATCATGAACCTCCTCCAGATCATGAACCTCCTCCAGATCATGAACCTCCTCCAGATCATGAACCTCCTCTAGATCATGAACCTCCTCCAGATCATGAACCCCTCCAGATCATGAACCCCTCTAGATCATGTCATGAACCCTAGATCATGAACCCCTCCAGATCATCCAGATCCATGAACCTCCTCCAGATCATGAACCTCCTCCAGAGTGAACCCCTGCTAGATCATGAACCCCTCTAGATCATGAACCTCCTCCAGATGAACCCCTCTAGATTTTGTTGATCACTGGATTGATTCTTGTACATTGTTGACTGGATATTTACAGAGATCGCCACCATATAGCTGGAATATTGCTGAATGCGGTGTAAAACTTAACTCACTCACTCACTCACTCAGATCATGAACACCAATAAATCCTGAACCCTTATTGATCATTCTTCAGTTGTGGTGTCTATGAAGTATTGTGTCTTTCCTCCAGGTGACACAGGGGTTTGAACTGTATGCTGTGTTTGGCCCCCTGGTGACGAAGACTGGAGCAATACACGCTGTGAACAAGCTGCTACGCTGGATCAAGAGGGAGGAGGATCGACTCTTCATCCTAAACTCTGTTTCATTCTGACCAACAAAGGGACATAACTCATCAGATGTGCCAGGTTCATTCAAATGTTGTTGGTGATAGACAAGTGGAAAATTCCGAACCCCCAATTTCTAACAATAACATGTACCTTGTAACACTTACAGGTATACATAAGTGTCAGTGTATATGTTGAAAGTTCTACTGGCAGTGGTGAATTTATTTTCCCTGTACTCAAATTAGTAATGATGTCTTCATGACTGTCACTTTTTCTTGTGTGTTTTTCTTTCTGACATGGTGGTTAAGGTGACACCAAAACTACTAATGCATATAGGTTTTAAAATATTAATTTGAACTTTAATTTCACCTTGTTCAAGGACAGTACTTTGTATGTTGACACAACTTCTGAAATATTCTGCTCCTAAAAGTTCAAAATTATGTGATATTTTTTCACATGACCTCAGTTAATCTGTCATACCATGACATATAGTCTTATGAAATAACTGTGTGACCTTTGACTTCTTTTGCATGGTATATTTGTGTTCATCAGTGAAACCTTTGTTAAGTTATTACAACCTTTTTATAATCTGAGTTATGAAGGTGAAAAGGTTTTTTGAAGCAGTCAGTCATAACTTGACTGAAAACTGAAAATTGTGAGCGAAAATATAAGGAATTTGCTTTCATGAGGCTAAAATATATAAGAAACAGATTGGTAACATAACTAACACTAAGACATGATTATTAATAAACTGTTGTATTAAAGCAATGGATATGATTTGGAACTCCTGAGTTCTGGCCCACAGTGTGGTTATAGCACTACGACCTGTCGTAAGTCTCTGTGAAGATGTAGAAGTAGTGCTACGATCGCTTTGTGAACGGGGCTATGGGGGGCTTTTCTATGGCAGATGGTGCAATAGATATGATGACTTTCATCATCAGTGTGAAAATAGAGGATAGATAGTGTGCATAATGATAGACTTAAATGGAAAAAACCCAATATAAACTCAACACAAGATAGGGTGTTGTCTTTGTTAAACTACTGCATTTAGTATATAAGAGTTCTTATGCCATACTATGTTGAAAAGCTGTTTCTGGGGTCCAGGGAGACTACTCTTACTGAAGTGAAAGTACTTTCTGGTGACTGAACTGAGAGTTTCATGCCAAGTTGAGTCACCCTAAAGACTAAGACCCTCTTTCCTTCAGTGTACCAGCCATTCTATGACTGCACTTGTAAACCACATGATGGAACGATTCAGTTTGGGTTGGAGGTTGTAGGGGGTAATTCATATACCTTATATTAGAGGTAAAATATAATCATAGGCGCCTAGGCGCCTGACTCTGATATATTTATAAGTATGACCTATATACATTGTATAAGATATATAGGTCATGAAAATAAAAATGAAAATAAAATGATCAGTCAAAGTAATATTCCTTCTAAATACTAAAAGTATTTTACTTTGGGGAATTTAAGAAGTGTATATATGGGGCAAAAAACAATCTAAAAGAAGTTTTCTTGTAAGTTTAAATTTTTGGCCAATAAAAAAATCAGGATATTATTTTTTTAGCAGGGAATTTTTTTTATTTTTTTTCCTTATTCTTGAAAAAATATGACCGGCGGATCCGTAAAACAAAAAAATATAATTGGTCTGGCCTTAAAATGTAATTACAGATTACCAGATCAGGCCTGTATGTGATCATGTCACCTGTGGTTTGTAGGTTTGTGAACAAATATGCATGAAATGATTTTAAATATAATATCATTACCAGTGATTACAGTATTTCTAAAAAAGATCAGTGTTTTCTAATCAAATGCCTGAGTCTAGCATACATTAACTGTAATCTGTACTGAAGATAGGGCTTTACCTCTTACTTAATGTTAAGTAAACCTGTGTACTGCTCACGTTAGCTGATGTAGCACAACCGCTTAAGCATGCCCCTCTCTTAATGGCACATGGATAAATCGGATGTCATCTGCAAGCTCTGCAGATTTACTTTAAAATTTCTTTAATTCAAGAATACCTCACACACTGGAAAGTTAACTAAGAAAAATACATCAACTACCAAAGAAAGTTATCAATGCCTAATATGAAGTTATGAGCAATTATTCAGGGGTTAAAATAATTATCTGCATTTATTAAGTTTTATTATAATGTATCTTACCAAATTAGTTTTGCTACTCCAGGAAAAGTGCACATCAACAGTTTATTAAATAAACCTTAATAGGGATTTTATTCCAAGAGCTTTTTCACATTCCACACAAGACCTGGAACAGTCATAGTTTGTTTGTAGGGTAATTGCAACTGATATTGATTGTATTTGTATGACAACTGATATTCCTTGAACATTAACAATAATCAAGTCCTTCACATCATTGAGTATTGACATTCTGACTCACTCAGTGTCTGTATCAGATGTGTGCACGGATCAAGTTTTTTACTTTCATACCCTATTGCTTTTTTATTAAAATCATGTCTTCGATCAGCCTGCACAATGTAGTAATTGTAAATCTCAGGGGACAAGCTTAGGTTGTGGGTTTTCACACATTTATTATTGTATGAACAGGGTGCAATATCAGGTTTTCTCTCCACTGGACATAGTTAACAGCTGTCTGCATGACTTGATTCACTGGCAGTGATAACAGAGACTGGCGATCTGTGGTGAATGTGAACAGGATGTAAGCATGAACATATTGCACGGTGGAAGTAATTATATTTCAATGTATTTAGATCCTGTACCTGTATAAACCTGACAGAAGTAATATTAATTGGCTAAAGCAGTCTGATTATAATCTAAGGCTGCACAAGCCGATTTTAACCTGTTCCAGTGCGGTGTTGTCAGTGGGAAACTGCAGGCTGATGTACTGTGTTGGACTTTGTTTTCGTAATATATTAGATCGTGGTCAGTTTTGAATATATCGAACAGTCATGGAAATCTGGATCTTTGAGTGAAACTAGTTCCATGTCACATGCATTGTTGTTTTGCCTGCTGGTTGACCTTGGTGTCAGTCCAAGACACGGTTTCTGAGTTCACAGTGGTAGACACCCAGGGACTTCTAGGGGTGTGGGCCCACCTTTTTCTCAGCTCCTTTGGCCCAGTGTCTTCATGACAATGTTATTAAGGTGACCCACCTTATTTCAGACACCTACATGTTAACTGCACCCGATTATGACTTAGGTATTAGGGCTGTAACGATGCATCGAACTATCGATGGATTGCAATTGCTGAGTTTCCGATAGCAATTAATCAATGGTAGAAACGAAAAACTGTCGATGCATCGGTAGAAGGTGTGACTATCGACAGTTTAGTAATTGACTTCCATTGATAAATGCACAGCACAAAATACAGGAAGTATACCAGATTCCTTAACTTTGATTTAGAGTTATCTGTCCCTGTTACCTCCTAAACAAACTTGATCTGGGTTTCAAGTTTCTTGTCAGTTATGAAATGAGACTGAAACTATTTCAGATTGTTTATAATGCATATAAACTATGCATTCATTTGGGAAATGACTTCAGAAGAGACAGTTCAAGGAGAAAAACACAATTTCAATAGTTGGTCATAATAGACTATCGCTATCGCAATAGTTGTTTCCCCCTCAATAGTCACCCCTATTAGGTATTATGTGCACCCCCTTTTTCATAATCATGGATCCGATTTACTTGTGGAAGGGGAAGGACAGTAGAGTTGTCTAAGCTGCCACAAATAGCTGTTCAGAGTTGCATCCCTTTGGCCCAAGATCATTGGTTTGAATCCCGGTTTCCTCATCCCTCAAGTCAGTCAGTATACTTCTATTCAGTGTTACTGTAAGTGCAAAGGTTATTACTAGAAATTAATCTGTAACCAGAAATACAACGTATTTGTTAAAACCTCTTACTTCTTACACTATTTCTGATTAAACTTGTGTCAATATGTTGTGATGTAACATTTAAAGAAAACAAACAAAAAGATATTATTTAGTTTCTAAAACTAATGTTTTTGCGCTGCCCTAATGCATTTCTGTCTGATGTTAACATTAATGAGCTGATACAAGGACCTGTAGTCCCAGAGTCAGTGTTCTGTGTCGTGGCAGGGTGTGTTGAATACCAAGAGATGAAGACTGATGCTACATTGTTATTGAGATTTTCAGGTTTAAACTTTAGTGAGTGATTTTAGTTTATGCCGCACTCAGCAATATTCCAGCTATATTGCGGCGGTCTGTAAATAATCGAGTCTGGACCAGACAATCCAGTGATCAACAGCATGAGCATCGATCTGCGCAATTGGGAACCGATGATATGTGTCAACCAAGTCAGCGAGCCTGACCACCCGATGCAGTTAGTCGCCTCTTACGACAAGCATGGGTTACTGAAGGCACATTCTAACCTGGACCGTCACGGGTCGTTTAAACTTTACTATATAACACTTGTTCATAACAGATTTAGTTTTTTCCTCCCCTGTGAAGTTCTGCTGTCTAAGTTTTGTCAAAGAATATGACACTATCGCCTGGGTTACTAAAGATCAGTTCCACTCCTGATCTTCACAGGTTCAAGCGTGGTGTACAAGACATGTAGAATAATGGTTTAGGGTCCCTCATGTGAATATGACCATTGGACCAAAGGAAGTGTGCACCCTCCTTTTCTCAATAGTGCAACAGACAGTGGTATCATATCTTCCACATTCTCTGATGAAGCAAGGCATCCTGTTCCTTCCCAACCTGTTGGGGCTGTGGGGTAGCCTAGTGGTTAAAGCGAAGGCCTGCATTCGATTCCCCACATGGGTACAATGTGTGAAGCCCATTTCTGGTTTCTCCTGCTGTGATATTGCTGAAATATTCTTAAAGCAGCATAAAACCCAACTCACTCACTCTGTAATTAATCGAGTATGGACCAGACAGCTCAGTGATCAACAGCATGAGTATAGATCTACGCAAATGGGATACAATGACACACATCAACCAAGTCAGCAAGCCTAACTATCCGATCTCATAAGTCGCCTCTTCTGGTGTCCCCCACCATGATATTGCTGGATATTGCTAAAAGCGGCATATAACCAAACTCACTCACATAAGTTGCCTCTTAAAACAAGCATAGTTGCCTGTTATAAGGTTGGCTTGCTGGAAAGTAGATTGTTGCTAGCGGCTGTGATGACGAAGTTAGTACCCCACTTTAAGTATTGATATCCTTATTGAACTTGAGAATTATTGATTTCTGAAAATTATTTGCAGTGAGACATTGTCATTTTCTATGTAGTCTATGATATTTTCATGATGTGTAATAATTGACATGCTTACCACTTACATCTCTTGACATGAAATATTGTCATGGTTTTTTTTCACAATCATGTTCAATTTTCTACTATTTATCATGTTGGAGAATCAGTGTATGACAATAGTATACGTACAGAATTTTGTCTTTCCAGATCCAATCTGGAAGTCCAATAGGAAGTTCATATTCCATATCTGTTTGAAAATGCAGTATGATATTTAATTTATAGGTGTTAAGAGTTATTCCATAAATTACACTACCTTGTTAATTCATCAGTTGTTAGGGAAGTATGATATCAATCTGACCTTTCACCTGGCTTGGTAGTGGTAAAACTGTTCTTTCTAAGTCTATTACTTGTAATTGAATAAAAACATGTATCAAGCTTAGTGTACAACCCCCGCCAGTGTATTTTGCTTACAAGTCCTGACTTTCTGTGATGATACCATGTGACCACAGGGACCATCTCAAAATTTCTGTAACCTTTATCTGCACATTTTACAAAATTTAACAGTTTATTGAAGTTTCAACCTGCTCTTTGGAACCCAAAATTTGCCAGTCAGTTATCTATTTATGCTGAGCTAAAGGTTCAAATAGATTTAAGGTGTAATATTTGGAGGTGGTCTTTGTTGGTTGCTTGGAAACTTGTGATATTTTTGGTTTGTTACAATACAATATTGTCATATGTGTGAAATCCTCCTATAACTCCTCTGTTGTATAGTATGTAGTTAGATGAGTGTATATGCGAATATCTATCTGTATCAGCTAGTTTGTTAGCTAGTCCTAACAATAGAAGAATAATCATCATACACTTTAAGTATGAGTGCCTTTGAAAAATGGATTGCTTCTGTACAAGACTCTGATTCTGTGCATCAAGATCTATTGTGTACAGAACTTGTCAGAAATATGTATTGACCGTAGGGTAATAGACTGGACCAGTATGTGCAATGCACTCTCAGGAGAATATGTGTGCCGTATAATTTTAAAATTATCATGTAAAACACATAGTTTATGCGAACAAGCACACATTGCAATATGATATAAGAACCATTCATGAAAGTATGTTTTAGTTAAACAATGAAATATCTTTGTAAAAATGTGTGTTTATTCAGGTTATGGGTCATTTTCTCGTACAGTTAAGCATGAATTAATTAGGTGTTAGTGTCCAGACAGAGCTGTCTATTCATTCTTGAGAAAGGAAAGGAATATTTTTCTTTTTAAGAAGACTACTGTCAACATTCCTGTAAGATCAACCCCAGCGTGAGACTGGCCTGTAGTCTGATTGTTTCTGTCTGCTCTCATAGTTTCAGTATTGTTGACAATGGAACAAATCATCTGCTCACTCATTGACTTTTCCCAGTAATATTTTTTTGTGGAATTTCTGTGGATTTCATTTTATTTATTCTTGGATTTGTTTTGTGGTTGTATGTGTCATGATCTTCTGTCAAATGACCGAAAATGTTTCCCCAGAACCATTTTAACACTACAGAAACCATTGTAACAAGTACAGAAGGTTAGATTGTAAAGTATGAAAAATGTATATTTCTGCTATTCTATGAAAAGAATAGTTCAGTTACATATGATTTCTAGGCTGAGTAAAACAGTATTGTGTGTTTGTTCCCTACTGCATTGAAATTGACTTCCGGTTTGTAGTCAAGGGCAGGTAACTCTAACCTGTTTTCTCACAAGCTCAATGGCACCACCCAGTAGGCCAATCCAAAAGACCTGAAACAGTGTAGGAATGCACAAAGATGTATATGCACTTGTCTTTTGCTGAAACCAAATACCCAACTGCCTTTTCCGGATGCTTGGTTAAAACAGATTGCATGCACTCCTGCTTGTCGTAAAAGCTAATTACAGCAAATGGGGGTTTTATGTGTTAGCTAAAACATTTTATTTATCATGTGATTTTGCTGGATATGAATAGATCCAGAAGAAATTTAAAATTTTGCCTTTGATTATTAATTCAGAATTGCCCCACTGAAAAGTGATTTGGTTTGACCTGCCTTACAGGATTAGCCCAACTGAAGAGGTCGTTGTAGGCACAGTTACTACAGACATGTACCCCAGGTACATTTCTGTATCCCCGAAACAAAATCAAAATACAGAAACGTATCTGGTATCTACACGGCGGATGAGTCCATGTTCCCGGGTTCGAATCCCCACATGGGTACAATGTGTGAAGCCCATTTCTGGTGTCCCCGCCGTGATGTTGCTGGAATATTGCTAAAAGCGGCGTAAAACCAAACTCAGTCAGTCAGTCAGTCCATGTTCCGCAACCCCAAACCGAAACCGTATGTAGTTGCTCCCGTCCAACTGCTTGCGAGTGATCCTGTGCATCGTGAAATGACCCCTTAGTCCAGCTACATCACAGGAGAGGCTAAAATGGGCTGAATCAATTGCGCCCATGTGGAACTGAAGACTAACCCATGAGCCATTCCTTATACACGTTAGCCAAGTGGATGTGGGTTAGTTGTGCCGGATACCATATACCGGTCTTGTGCGGAACATATCCTGGGAGATAGTGGTCAGAATGAGAAATGTCTCTGGTGTCACCTGCTGGAAACCTGTCTTGGCCTCAGAGTCCAGTTTTAAATGTCTTCCAACAAGCCTGGTAATATAAAGCAATAAAGTTAACACCCACAGTATGAACCTAGTGTGATAAAGAGAATAGTGTACCAACAGCGTAAAGTTTATATATTAGAGGATTTTAAGACAAAGTAGGGACAATGGAGATGTTTAATTGAAGGTACTGCCGTATTGAGAATGGGAGTGCAACTAATACGTTATGCAAGATAAAACATATGCTTGTTATCAGTCAGTCCTAGGAATATGCTAAATGGGATTGTATGTCAGTGGTTCAACGTATGGTAGATTTAAATACACTATTTGGACATATTTTTTGTTGTGATTTGTTGATTGTGTGAATCAACTGCTTCGTTCATTGGATAGTGTCATGACTGGAGTAAATAATGTATTCAGAAACTTCTGTCTGTATATATAAATAAACAAATGGGGATTATTTGTAAATTGTTTTAAAAATATCTACATGAAATTGAAATAAAATTTAAATGCTTCAGTGTTTCTGTTTATATTTTAAAGAACTTTATCTGCGACCTAAGGCAAGAACTAAGTTACAACTGATTCTCAGCTTCCTTGTCCGAATCTAACACGAGCTGCAAGTGAGGCAGCTGGAAGGTGAACACCTACATTACTATTACATCCTACCGGGTACCATTTACTGCTCTGTGACCCGAGGCCCATTTCGAACAGAATAACTTTGGTAAGGAGCCAACATATGAAAATGTCAGAAATGTTTCTGTTAGAACTTTAAGGCTACACAAGGTGCCATATTCTTCACACCAGAGATACGTTTATCATGGGCCGCATCTAATACCATGTTAACGACATGACACAGACACAAAACACATCCCCGACAACTAATATGCCCTAACGTATATGCAATGTCAAATGAAACCTTCTTTTGGTGGAACCAAAACAACTACAGGCAGACATTCCGCCCAAGACATTCCAATGTCCAGTGCAGAGTAACTGTTGCAACTGGTATAGTTCCAAGACACACGGAACAAGGCCGGTTGTTGCTCTTGTGAATGTGTTCAAGGGTTATCTGACTGGATACAAAATATAAAACCATTCAAAACCAGTCTCACAAACTCTTCTAAGGACTTGAAATATTTGTTTTAGAAAATGTGTATCCGTCCAGATAACATTACGTCTTATGCAAAATGACTTATTCGTCACATCCTTACAAGTTAAATGTTAAAACGGTGAGAACCCGTTAATATTCGGGTTAGAATTGATCTTCAGTAACCAATGCTTGTCGTAAGAGGTGACTAATGGGATCGGGTGTTCAGGGTCGCTGACTTGGTTGACATCGTATCCCAGTTGCTTAGATTGATGCTCACGCTTTTGATCACTGGATTGTCTGGTCCAGACTCGATTATTTACAGACCGCCACCATATAGCTGCAATATTGCTGAGTGCGGCTTAAAACTAAACTCACTAAATCGCTGAATAGAGGTGAGCTTCTGTACCTTGAAAGAGGCCGTTGTTTCGCTGATGGCTTAACGGGGTGTATATGAATTTAAGACAAAAGAGAAGAATTTGAATTTTGAATATTTTATTACGAATGTTTAAATTCTACGTCCCAATATTGGTGTTGGGAATTCAAACCTAATATCCTCGCTACACCTATTGTCTGTATATGATTATCACAACACTGAACGCCAACAGGCTACTGTGTACACTAGAAACATCAGTGCAATACAGGTAGATGGTGAGGCTCACGACACTATGAGTACTTGCTGGTCGGAATTGTGGATCTGTCGGCGAAAAGCTCGTCCAATGCATGCGTATAATATACATATTGTTTCTTACAATGCACTTTTTTTAGGGTAATCAAATTTGGTGCTTTAAAGCATTTTATAAAATCTTGTTAATTAGATTTTTCATGGGAGGACATTTTTTAATTTTAATCATAGATTACCACCGACGAACAAATACTCATCATGTTGTGGCCTAAAATATTGATAATGAATATCTCGACAGTGTTATTTGGTAAATAATCAGAACCACCCTGAAAAACAACAACAATTCGTTCCATGTGAATGAGAGTTGTTTTACACCGCAAGTTATATTCCAACTGTAACAAAATGACCTGGCAATAGTTAAACCAGCTGTTGAGAACACGATCCAACTCGCGAGCTGCGGATACACCTCCAGACACGACATCGCGCGGAAATACAACATGGGTTCAGTCTACGAATACGGTGTTTTTGAAAACCTACTGGATGTTGGAACTATTTCTATCACGTGACACGACATTAATGTCTTTCTCAAAGTTACAAAAACTCTTCCCGACTTTATAATTTACACAGTGTAACATACATTTGTTCTCATGTGATAAAAGCACTGGAAGTGCTTGGTATACTTCGTGCTATTGTTTTCGCGCATACAATGAGGCGCTTCCGGCGAACTACCGCAAATACATGTATCACTACTCCACCAGAAACCCAGAAAACGGCGCTCAGTGACAGTTAACGGGGGTACCACTCCGAAACAACCTTCACGAACTTCCCCACATCTAGGAAGGAATTAAAAGAGTATGTATCGTTAATTCAAAATACAGAAACAACTGGTCAAAATATCGAATAATATTCTCCAGACGTACCAGTGTTTCTTACCAAATATGATTGATTTTATTTCACAACCATACAACACCACCCAGTCTAGGTTGATGTGTCGTTTTTGTGCGAAGAGCATATTATCTGAAAACACCAAGACACAATTAAATTAAATTGAATTGAATCAAGCGTAGTATGGTCAGTTGTAATTAGAGCTTCTCATTTAGTTGAAAATGCACACCACTTTGTTATACATCACTTCTATTAACAGGTATAATTGAAATATGGCATGTGTTGCAAGAAGTGAGTGAGCATAGTTTTACACCACTTTTAGCAATATACGAATACACTAGAAATGGGCCTAACGTGGTGCAATCGAACCGAGCCCTTTGGCGTGTGGCAAGCGAACTCTTTAACCTCTAGGCTACCCCATCGCCAATTTTAGTAAGAAATGTGCTACACATGTCACAATACTGCTGGCATCTTTGTACGTCTTTCTGTTCCTTATACATCTACTGTGAGTGAGTGAGTGAATTTCGTTTTAAGCCGCTTTTAGCAATATTCCAGTAATACCCTTGCGGGGGACACCAGAAATGGGCTTCACACATTGTACCCATGTGGGGAATCGAACCCGGGTTTTCGGCCTGACGAGCGAACGCTTTAACCACTAGGTTACCTCACCGCCCCACATCTACTGTGAACATTACAAGCGAAGATTTTAGGATGTATTTCTATCATTATTTTCTATGATAAATATGTTATTATTTTGATGACTATTATCTTTCACAGGTTATACACATGCAGCGGAGAGAGGATGGGTGGTACTGGCATATTAATATTTTCATTATTATTATATTATACATTTTTGTCCGATCCTCCAAAAGGATTCATGAAAAGTGAATAGAGATTTCCATAACAACTTTCACACTATCGACAACCTTAAAACCAGAAAGGACACTAGTAATTAGGAATATATACATCACCACTTTACATAGAGTACAAATAAATCACATGACTACGTGCATGACGTAACCGCCGTAGTGGAAGCAGCACGCATACGGGTAGGAGTCTGAAGTACCGTACTAATCAGAAACTAATATCCACTAATTGGCATCTGCTATCATATACGTAATTCGCTCGTATGTGAAAATACCCTGACGACAATCAATACATACATGGGCTTTCAACATGTTATATAAAAAAGTTGATTAAATTTCAAATTTAGAAATCCTCTACGATCACACTACACAGGGCACTTGGCGTCATCACAACCATATATCCAAAAGCCGTCTATTGGCTAACTGTCACAATATGATGATAACAATCAATATCACACTGACAATAGTGAAAAACGAGTTGTCATAGAAACATGGAATATTTCGTAGTTGACAAGAATACAACCACGAGGCAACAAGGTATAAAAGTACACAACGGAATTGTAAAAAAATCTTCGAAATGTAAACAAACCGCCAAGAAGTGTTAAACATGAACCTAACTGCTATACAATGATGCATATCAGCTCTCCGACATGGCATCCTTGTTGGATGTCGCATCGTGTATTGCTATGACAATAGAAGGAATAATTTATTAAGACGGAATATGTAAATGCAGATTCGTCTGTCCTACCTTCTCAAACACAACAACCCATAGTCACTTGAACTAAAACTAAAATGTGAGTTTCTACATTTAATTGAAAGACGATATTTTCAACTTTGGTGTCAACAGCTGTGCACTACCAAGAAAACAGATAAGGTTACCGTAATATATATAATATACGCTACAAGCAGTTCGTCCGTTGTCAGCAAAATCACAGTAGTTACACTGATGAGGTTCTACGTTAATCTAGAGGTCGACCAATCACAGGCTTCGTTGCTTGCGTTCCATGTGACCTTGAGATCATGACCTTGACAAGACGCCGTCATGTTTCCGTTGTGTCGGTGTGGACAGAAATAGGACTTTCTCCCGCTACATAAAGCATTTAAATTCACCAAAAAGAAAGAAATTACTAGGTTTTGTCCATTTCCACAGATACACGAATCCCGACGCTCGAAGAAAACTGGACGACTTGGCATGACACTGCATCTCTTGACCTCTGTCTTCGTTTTTCATGCATATCCACAATCCAAGAACCTTTGGACACAAAACGTGAGTCTTTTCGTACATCCAAATGTCGGTGCTGGAACCCATCAATTTCAGAATTTCAAAAACTAGTCGAGAAAAAAAGTGACTTGAGCACTGAACATGCCTGACCATACTCTCTGACACATGATTGGTGGATACAGACACGTGACCTGTGACGTAATGTCATCGTCATCAATGCAGTGTTCACTATACTAGCCATTCATCAAAGACGAGCGACGCCGTCGGTTGTGCCCAGCGGGATGGAGGAGTACGGGGGGAGGGGCGTCGGGGCGTGTCGAGGTAATGCCGGGGCGAAACAGCTGCTTCAGTCGCTGAAACATTTAGGGTGTAACTGTTACACGGCATTCACCAATAAGCATTCAACTATGTTTATATCCGTTACTGAGTTATATTTTTTTTATATTCAAGTGGAGACAACAATGCAGAGTTACGCCCCGTGGGCGCGGCTGAGACTTAGAGCGTTGGTTCGAATTCTGGTTTCCTCCATAATTTTTACTTAATTTGTCACCGTAATGAGAGACATTCAGCGTTAAAGTCCTCTGATCCAGAAATATAAATATGTTTCGTGATTTTACGGTCAATAATATCCTTATATTTCACTATAAGTAAGCCTGGTAGAATTTCGTTAATACTGTGTTCACTTAATCCAAACGTATTCTGTTCTGTAAATACGACCGCACTAAGGTTTTAGTTAAAGATGAATATTCTGATTTCAACAAATGTGCCCTAAACTAGCACTGCCAGTTATCATTAAATCGTTTTATTTGGCTTGGACATTTGTTTCATTATCCATAAAGATTTTCACATCTGTCTCCTGAATATTATCAGCCCCACTAACCGCCAAATGGTCGTACGTCGAAGTGGCGAAAGGTATGTCTTTATGATTTAGAATGCTGTATGCCCTTACTCAGATGATAAGGTTTCCCAACCTTTTCCAGAACCTCAGTGTACATTTCTAATTTACAACAGACCATAAATTAGAAAGGTTTCTAGTCAACAGATCACACAGTTTTAAGTTTAAAGATTTTCACGTTTTGGTCTGTGGTAGTGTTACGTCACCTGTTGATGTGAGGGGAGAACCTCAACGTGATGAACGTCTTAGATGTGTACCACTTTCATAAAATAATAAAACACACGGTATACTTCTGACAATCCAAGAACCATAATCATTATGAACCCACGATCAGCAGATCCTGTCGCGACCAAGGGACGCAGTCCCATTCTTAAGACAACCTGAATACCCCTTACTAAATTACGGATGAGTATATCTATACACTAAAACAAATTGTTAAGGATCACGAATATTATGGATATTGTTTAAGAAAACGTTCGCTCAGTTTTCAATACAAAAACATATCCCAACAAATATTCATGAAATTGTTCGCTCAGATTTCAATACAAAAACATATCCCAACAAATATACATGAAATTGTTCGCTCAGATTTCAATACAAAAACATATCCCAACAAATATACATGAAATTGTTCGCTCAGATTTCAATACAAAAACATATCCCAACAAATATTCATGAAATTGTTCGCTCAGATTTCAATACAAAAACATATCCAAACAAATATTCATGAAATTGTTCGCTCAGATTTCAATACAAAAACATATCCCAACAAATATTCATGAAATTGTTCACTCACATTTCAATACAAAAACATATCCCAACAAATATTCATGAAATTGTTTGCTCAGTTTTCAATACAAAAACATATCCCACAAATATTCATGAAATTGGTCGCTCAGTTTTCAATACAAAATCATATCCCACAAATATTCATGAAATTGTTCGCTCAGTTTTCAATACAAAAACACATCCCAACAAATATTCATGAAATTGTTCGCTCAGATCTCAATACAAAAACATATCCCCACAAATATTCATGACCCCTTTTAGTGTTGTGTATAGATGGTATTCTGACCTGCCGTAAGGGCCCGGGGGTGACGATGATCTTGAACACAGCATACACAGGGATGATCCCTATAGACGACAACGCCAACAGGGCCCCGACTGCGTGAGCCCACGTGGGGAATTCGTATTCAATGTACTTCACTGGTTTAAAGGATGACATGGTGAATATTGTCACGCCCTGAAAAAGAAAGATGTTTTAGGTTATATAAAGACAATTGACGAGGCGTAGGGGTATTGTTGTCATATTTATATTTTGTAAACCATTCGGTGCCATTCTCGCTTTGTAACGCGAGAGATGACAAGTGCATGGTCTTGTTCCACAAAGCACTTTTAGCATTACTACTATCGTAGGCTAATGTTGAATTATGAGCATTACGATCACCTCAGCGCTGAGACTGTTTTGTGGAACGGAGTCATGGCCTATTTGCACAAAGCGCTGAGATGATCGTAGGACAATGTTAAAGTATTGGGAGTTACGACCACCTTAACGCTACGATCGCTTAGTGGAACGGGGCCCAGGACCCCAAGGACCCGTTGCACAAAAACGATCTTAGGGGTTTGGTGATCGTAAGTCTCTGTTAAAGGATGGGAGCTACGATCACACAGCGCCACAAGCTAGCATAACGCTGAGGTGAACTTCCATACACGAACGTCGACTTACGACTGTAGTTGCGCTACGATTGCAGGAAGTTAGCAGGATCGTGTCACATGAAAAAAGGCTGAAAAAGATACATTAACGTGCATCTGTACAGGAGAATAAATTACTAGGGGTGACTGGGGTGGGGTGGGGCTGGGGCTATTGCCATAGCTATAATCCATTGCAACATACTATTGCGACCAACTATTGGAATACTATTGCAACTGTTTTTTTCTCCTTGAACTGTCTCATTTGAAGTCATTTCCCAAATGAATGTATATATATAGTTTATATGCATTATAAACAATCTGAAATAGTTTCAGTCTCACCTAATAACTGACGAGAAACTTGAAACCCAGATCCAGTTTGTTAAAGAGGTAACAGGGACAGATAACTCTAAATCAAAGTGAACGTATCTGGTACTTCCTGTATTTTGCGCTGCGCATTTATCAACGTCAATTACGTAGTGAACGTATCTGGTACTTCCTGTATTTTGCGCTGCGCATTTATCAAAGTCAATTTATGCTATCGATTCGTCGATAGTTTTTTCGTTTGTACCATCGATTAATTGCTATCGGAGTCTCAACAATTGCAATCCATCGATAGCTCGATGTATCGTTACAGCCGTAAAAATTACCAATGGGATGCTAGAGAAGTGTGGGTGGTTCGACACACGAATGGGAGGATGGAGATGGAGAGAGTTGGCAAATATATCGGGAGGAAAGGGACGACATACCTTTTTGGTGTTTGTGTGTGCAGTGTGTCTGCGTGCGTGTGTTTTGAGTGAGGGGGATAGTTAAGGGGGGTTCATCAGTATTCAGTATGGCGGAACTCACGAATATAACGGCGAGGTTGGGAGAGAGGGTGCACTAACCAACGTAATGACAGGTTTGGGGCGACTCACCAACGTAATGGCGGGAGTGGTTACACACCAGGCCACCTTCCAAAACACGCTGGGGTAATATCCCAGCATCTCTCTCAGATTCTCGTAGAAGTTGTTTATACCTGGAAGACAACCATTGATAAACGCAGTCAGCATCAAATCCCGATAAATTATCCGGCACAAAAATATGATCTCTAGTTGCCCACTCTTTCAATGAATGTCTATTAGGCCGCTTTAACGATATGGAATCTCGGCGATAGTTTTAACCACTGGGCTACCCCATTGTTTATGTGACTTGCGGACAACCTGAAGACAGAACACCATACCGTAGGCCCACGACACCGCTATGCACTCGAAGAATATCAGGATGAGCAGTCCCATCCCGCTGGCAGCGTAGGTGTCGAAGATGGTAAACACGTACATGCCTCCCTGAAACAGACATACAGTGGAACCTGGTGACGTTAACATATACTGAAGACCAATAGAAACTAAACCCACGTACATCCCTCCCTGAAAACACAGAGGAACCTGGTGACGTAACATATCCCTGAAGACCCTAAACCCACGTACATATAGAAGAACGAACATGGTGTCCCCAGATCTTCACGAGAGTGAGTGAGTATAGTTTTACGCCGTTTTTAGCAATATTCCAGCAATATCAAGGCGGGGAACACCTTCAGACATTGTACCCGGGCCTTCGCTGTGACGAGCGAACTCTTTAACCACAGGGCCCCGATCTTCACAAGAGGTATCGCATCCTGCACCATACTGTTTATGAGATCCGTCGACCTTCCATGAGCCTGGACCAGACAAACCAGTGTTCGAGCCCCAACGATCTACTTTGGTTCATTGACACGCGACAAGCGGGTGCTACCGAGAGTTGTCTCCCCTCGTGGCTATCGTTAGTCAACACAATACACATTCTAACTGCACGGTGCAAGAAACATGTCAGCGAATAAAGGCATGCAATCATGAAAATATTACGAACCTCCGTCACCATAGAAAGTCCAATTAAATACGACACAAAGCACACGAATCCTATAAATAGTTCTCGGTGTTTACGGAGCTTGTGCGGGAACTCGTCAATCAGAGCCGTAAAGAACCCTTCCATGGTACAGAACTGAAATATAGAAACATTACCCAGAGTTTATAAAGGATTGTGACACAACAGATTTATTGATACCACAGTTGTCTTTCCAGTTATTTGCAAAAACAGGAACCACTCGTCATGAGCCGGTTCAAAAGATGGAATATACGTTATACAAACGGAAGGAGATTTAGGAGATAAACCTTGTGTGATTGAAAATCAGAGACATGCTTTACTGAATTGATGGCGACTAAATTTCAATTGGAACCGGACGCGTAATATCTGGTATTTTGTCTTCATTCTTAGCTTCCTTACATAACTGAACGGTATACAACCTCGAGAGTTGTTTTGGGCGATACATATTATTATACTAAATTGGTCTGTTGATGTAAATTTTAAGTCATAAACAAGCATCACTATTTGTTTTCAGTCGAAACCGAAGACCAATGAATGCTTAGTGCCCTCCAGCCTACAATGATGTAGCCGAGCTTAATGAATCAGTGTGTTCTCTAATGTCATTCTCCACTCCCCGGGGAGTATACATCGTTTGACATTGTCAACTTACCTGACTGTCCATGCCCAGCATGATCAACATAGAGAAGAACAGGATGGACCAGAGAGGTGAGATTGGGAGCTGTGTCACCGCCGACGGGTATGCAAGGAACGCCAGGCCAGGACCTAGGCAAGTATCATCGGCATTAACAGTAGTAGAAGTAGCAGCAGCAGTAGTAGTAGTAGTAGTAGTAGTAGTAGTAGTAGCAACAGTAGTAGTAGCAGTAGCAGCAGCAGTAGCAGTTGTAGTAGTCGTAGTAGCAGTGGTAGTAGTAGTTGTAGTAGCAGAATAGTAGTAGTAGTTGTAGTAGCGGTAGAAGTAGTAGTTGTAGTAGCAGTATAGTAGTAGTAGTTGATGTAGTAGTAGTAGTAACAGTATAGAAGTAGTAGTAGTAGTAGTAGTAGTAGTAGTAGTAGCAGTAGAAGTAGTAATAGTAGTAGTAGTAGTCCGACGCTATTTCCTAATTTGCGCGTTTTTAGGTAACAATTAACTTGCCTTTGCATGTGTTTTGACCTGTGCCAACTGGAATCATCACGATTTGATAGTGGTTCATATACATATGCTACGATATGGTCGGAACTTTACTATGGGCCTCTCGTTACAGGAGCTTCTTCTTATGATAATGCAGATTGTTGTTTTGATTTTGATTTTAGTTATGTTCATTATCATTTGGGGATCATCATCATTATCATTAATTGTGACGGCACAAGCACGTATTTTACCCCCAGCGGCCACTTTGCTGACGTGTTTCTTCTGCTCGTGCGCCATGAAGCCGACGACAGAGAAGATGACGAAGCCGGCGAAGACGCTGGTGGAACTGTTGAGGCAGGAGATGAGGACGGCGTCCCTGAGAAGGAAGTAGATACAGTGCGTGAATGTGGTTTTACTGTTAATCTGCGCAACCCATAACGCACATTAAATTCAAATGCGTTGTACGTGTACTAATGTGTAGGTTGTACTGAAACATTCTTGAATTACTGCGTTCTTCGGAGGGCATTTAGGAGTGATTAACATTCTAGTACATCCATGTGCAGGTTGTTCTCACTTGTACACTCTGTACATGAACACGTTGTTGTATTTACTTCAACACGTTATTGTGCTTATATTACGTGTATGTGTTGAACTCACTTGTACACTGTTGTATTTACTTGTACACAATGTTGAACTTATTTGTACACCAAGTTCTACTTACTTGTACACTAAGTTGTACTTACTTGTGCACTAAGTTGTACTTAATGTACAGTAAAGTATATTTACTTGTACCTTTTTTGTACCTACTTGTACACTATGCTGTGTTTATTTGAACACGTTGTTGTGTTGACTTGTAAACATTGTTGTACTTACTTGTACACTATGTTGTACTTACTTGTACACTATGCTGTGTTTACTTGAACACGCTGTTGTGTTGACTTGTACACATTTTTGTACTTACTTGTACACGTTGTTGTGGAATTTGTTGTAGCTCCCAAGGGCTATCATGGTGCCAAGTCCCAGACCGTAGGAGAAGAGGATCTGGGATGCCGCATCTATCCACACCTGCAACAACGAGTACAGTAGTGATGCCTCGCTGACGTCTCCTGCTGCTACTGATGCCGTTGCTACTACTCCAAATCAAACTTACGCTGAGGTAGACTGACGTTTAGTCCCTGAATATATATAATTTTGATAGTAACAAATAACCCCTTAGAAATTGAAAATGAACTCCAGTGAGTTGGGAGATTCAGGGGAAATTTCGACTTGCTTTAACTAGGGCTTTAGCATCGCAGGGAGGGTGGTTCAGGGACTGTGAGGCAGACTAAAGCTGAAGTTGCACTCGCTTCAACGTCTGAACAGTAAACTACGGTTGCAACAATCTCAAAGGCAACTTATTTTAGTTATAGCCGAAGTTAGTTGTACACATTAGACTAAAACATTAAGAAGGTGGATAGGATAAGTTAAAAAGGAGTTCGTTAAATCAATCAGTTCGTTATAAGACTGACTGACTGAGTTTGTTTTACGCCGCTTTTAGCAATATTCCAGCAACAACACGGCGGGGGACACCAGAAATGGGCTTCACACATTGTACCTATGTGGGGATTCGAACCCGGGTCTTCGGCATGGCGAGCCAACGCTTTAACCACTAGGCTACCCCACCGCCCCTCGTTATAAGAGTATTCGTTATACCTAGCGTACTGTATCCTATTGCTGGTACCTCAGGGTGACCTTGTACAAAGCGATCTTAGCGCTAAGGTGACTGTAACTCCCATTTCTTAACATAGGCTTAAGGCAGTGTATAAAATAAGGCCCGTCCGACCGACCGAGACGGGCTAGATTTCTGAGGGACGGTCAAAATCTACAGCAAGAAAGCGCGATGGTCTGGTAAAAAAATTAGATGTCCTATTAAATTCACCATATCTTGGTGCCTGGTCTGATTAAAGTCCATTTGGGCTGGTAACATTTTGAAGTTACCTGCCCTGTTGTCTGGCTGGGTTTCTGACGTATTTCATACACGGCTTAAAGTAGGGTTAGCGCTAAGGAACAACCCTGGTTCTGTTGCTACCATCAACCGTTGTAGCCAGTACAGTGATACTACGTTAGAACTATCCCATCAACTAGAGATGGTGTGGAAATCAACTGTATAGGTTCAAGGTAGAGAAAGTGGTGCAGACAAACCAGTGGTCATTATCCGGAGATTCGAACCAAGATTTCACGTATCATGACATTGGGCTCCGGTACTTTCTCATTGATATTAAGTGTTTTTCTCAGCTTGTTCAGCTTTTACACCTGCTGCAGCCCCTGCTACTGCTGCTGATTGTGCTTGTTTTTGTTTGTTGTTTAACGCTGCACTCAACAATATTTTCTAGCTATATTGCGGCGGTCTGCAAAAAACAGAATCTGGACCAGACAATCTAGTGATGAACAGCATGAGCATCTACGCAAATGGGATACGATGACATGTGTTAACCAAGTCTGCGAGCCTGGCCACCAGATCACGTTAGTCGCCTCTTACGATGATGATGATGATGATGATGATGATGATGATTGTCTTGCTGCTGCCACAAGGTGACCTACCTGCGACTCCTTAAGTCTGGCCATGTCTGGGAAGATGTAGAACCTGATACCGTCCATGGCGCCGGGCAGAGTGAGTCCCCGGATGAGGAGACTAAACAGGACGACGTACGGAAACAACGCTGTGAAGTACACCACCTGAAACAGCAGAGTGACTGACATCATGAACATCGATCTACGCAACTGGGATACGATGATATGCATCAACTAAGAACCTTACCACTTGATCCTGTTAGTCGACAAGCATTGGTTGCTGAAGACCGATTCTAGTGAGTCAGTTACGTTTTAGGTCGCTTTTAGCAATATTCCAGCAATTTGGGGGACACCAGAAATGGGCTTCACACAACGTACCCAAATGAGGAATCAAACCCGTGTCATTGGCGTGACGAGCGGACGCTTTATCTGCTAGGCTACCACACTGCCCCGAAGACTGATTCTAAATCTTCACAGGTCAGGATGGGAATTATCAAACCAAACTAAGGATATATGGAACGGATATATTGACCCTTAGCACTCGTTTGGACGTTGACTCCACGTTATGTTTACAGCAAACAACGAAAATGGCTCATCGCTTGCCGTTTCCAAGGTATTAGCATCTGTACGGTGCAGCTGCGCTGGGTGAGAAATATGTCAACGATTTAAGTATCAATAATGATAGTAAATCGTAATTCTATTGCCTGATTCAGAATGCAATGTTTGCAACTCGTGGTTTATTGTGATTACCATCAGTGTGTACCCTAGGACCAAGGCACACACACGCGTATTGTAATTAACTTTAATGATCTCCTCAAAGAACTAGCCAATGAAAAAACTGCGGAAATTAACTCCGTTGGAGCAATCAAATGTGTCCGCAGTGAAGATGTCGAACATATCTCATTGGCTGAAAGTACTATTGAAGTCCCGCAGCGAATGTTCATTGTGAATGTTATTGGCTTACCTTGCCTGTCCACTTGACCCCTTTCCATATACAGAAGTAGCAGAGGATCCACATCGTCAACAGAGTGAGGGCCAGTTGCCATCTCAGTCGACCGGGAGACGATATGCCATCTGTAATCTGCAGAGCGTACCGACTGGAACAGTATGACGAATAATATGACGTAGAATCGGAAGAAGAATATTAGTGATGAATACCTGTTGAATCACTGATCTAACTTTAGTTCATCAATATATGATCGCAGATGTATTGCGAGTTCATCAATATGTAATTGCATGTCATTGATTAGATCCGCCTATATGGTATCAATACATCTCGCATGATTAGACCCGCCGGTAGGTATCAATGCCATCTCGTTCGATTAGACCCGCCTGTAGGTATCAATACCAGCTTGGACGATTAGAGTGAGTGTGAGTGAGTTTAGTTTTACGCTGCACTCAGCAATATTTCAGCTGTATGGCGGCGGTCTATAAATAATCGAGTCTGGACCAGACAACCCAGTGATCAACAGCCTGAGCATCGATCTACGCAGTTGGGATACGATGACATGTGTCAGCCAAGTCAACGAGACTGACCACCGATCCCGTTAGTCGCCTCTTACGACAAGCATAGGTTACTGAAGATCAATTCCAGCCCGTCGCTCGATTAGACCCGCCTGTAGATATTATAATACTTTCTCACAGAACTAGCTTCAATACCATCTCGCACGATAAGTAGTAGTAGTATGTATCAATACTATCTCGCATGATTAGTACCCGCATGTAGGTATCAATACCAGCTTTCACGATTAGACCCACCCCGTACAGCCTCAATACCACGACCTCGGTATAATAAGTTGGCCATCTATATACTCACAACCAGAATTCTTCGACCGGTGAGTTAAAGCGATCCGCGTCGTACGTCTGCGTGCAGTTGTAGTCGGAGTACATGTTGAGAACGGTGGAGGAGTTGAGAGTTGACGTGATGTTGACCTCAAACCAGGTTGTCTCGTTTGTGCAGTTGAAGGGGAGTTTGTGGAAGTCGTACTCCGACAGACACTGCTGGGTGTTCCACCAGTTTCCACAGTGCGACCAGTACAACTGGGACGTGAAGGAACAACACAGGTAGAACAGACCCCACGCAAGGATGACGATGTAGTAGGCGTTGAGCCACGCCGCCATCACGGCCGCAGCGTATCCCACACCTGCAAAGGGCAGCAATCTGTAACTTGGTCGTGGGTTGGTCACTGCATGGATGACTAGATGGAAGTTGGGTGTACGGTGCAAATAGGTGAGAAACAAAGTGTTTGGATAAAGAATCACCCATTGCCTGAGTGAGTGAGTTACACAGTGAGTGGGTGGATGAATGTGTGGCCTGAATTGGGATGCGTGGGTGAATGAGTGCGTGAACCAAAGACTCAGTGTATAAGTGAGTGACAGTGACTGGATGAGTGGGTGACCCAGTGACTGGATGAGTGAGTGACCCAGTAATTGGACGAGTGTTAGGGTGAGTGAGTGGATAAAGTAAGCGTATAACTGATAAGGAACTGAAATTATCCCAACCCCGTCACGACAGTCACAACTTAACCCATACAGTTATGTCCTTCATTATAGTTAGGCCAAGTCCACTGATACTGTCACAGGTTCATCCACTTACACACTCGCGACAAGGTCATTGTCAGTATCTTACCTTTGAATATTGGACTGATCTTCCAGATGCCCAGTCCCCCGACACTGAAGTACTGGCCCAGGGCCAGTTCCATGAAGTACATAGGGATACCAGCTAAGAACGCCGTCAGGAAGAAAGGAATGAAGAAGGCCCCCTGAAACACAGTACCAAGATCATGTCAAAGGTCAGACCAAAGGGCATAAGTGACATCAAGACCATGTCAAAGGTCGATCAAATGGGAGGCACGACTGTCAAGGTCATGTATAAGGTCAGATTAGACAGCAGACACGGCACCAAGGTCATGGCATTAATGTCATGAGAAATAGACATGAAATAAAACTGCAGGCACGGCCTCACGAAATCAACATGTTTTCCATCTGATTCTCAGGATACCTCTTGCATACAATGTACTTACCATGCCCAGTGAACGCAAAGCTCTGTTTTAATATACTTATTTAAAACTATCAGTATTTTTGTGATATCCTAACGAATCTGTGTTCATAAGATAAGATACACGGTAAACTACTGAGATATTATCTCTTTGTATGAATAAAAGCGGACGAAGTTGCAGATTTGCCTCTGTCTCGTGGGCACAATAGATAATGGGCACCCGTCCTAAAAGCCAATTCATGCGAGGGTTGTCCCAAACGTTTCCGGACTCATCATGAACGGATCGCACAAACTCAACAAATATCTCGCCATGTTTCTAGAACAGTATCTTAGCATGTGCTTGATATGCAAAACATGAATTCCACGTGCTATAATTTGCTATATTTAGCTGTCAAACAGCATGACCCTGTCATTTGCTCTCAAAATGGAGAGAACCTAAAAAAAGTTTGCGCCAAAGCAAATTCATGATGACATGACACAAACATTAGGTGACAATGCTCCTTCATATAGCGTGGTCAAACAGTAGTGTGCCGAATTTACAAGGGGCAGGCGCAGCACCGAAGACGAACCACGGTCTGGTCACCCTCGTGAAGTGACTACCAAAGATAAAATTGATGCTGTTCTCGACACAATAATGCAGGATGGGCGTGTAACTGTTAGACAATTAGCTATCGCACATGGCATTAGCAAAACATCAGTGGAACGAATAATCCATGAACATTTGGCATATAAACAAGGTGTGTGCCCGTTGGGTGCCCAGAATGTTATCTGAAGAACACAAACGCCGGAGAGTCATGATTTGTCGTCAGCTTCTTGGGGACAATCGGAGAGATCCACGTGCTTTCAAGGGTCATATTGTTACTCGGGGTGAAACCTGGGTTCATCACTTTGACCCAGTGACAAAATGTCAAAGTATACAGTGGAATCACGTCTCGTCACCAACGTTTAAAACGTTTAAAAGAACGTCTTTAAGTGGCAAAGCCATTGCTTCCGTTTTCTGGGACTCTGCAAGCGTAATCATGATAGATTATTTAAAGAAGGGGTCCACAATAAATGGTGCATATTACGCTGATGACACCCCTCCTCGTACACGGCTTAGACTGACTGACTGAGTTTAGTTTTTACGCCGCTTTTAGCAATATTCCAGCAATATCACGGCGGGGACACCAGAAATGGGCTTAATACATTGTGCCCATGTGGGGAATCGAACCCGGGTCTTCGGCGTGACGAGCCAACGCTTTGACCACTAGGCTACCCCACCGCCCCCACGGCTTAGAAGTATGTGTATCAAAACTAAAGGTATTCGGTAAATAATCGTTCAAACTGAGATTAAATATTCCTTCATACAAAATAGTTGAATCAGTTTGCGAGAAGTGCTGCCGCAAGGTTTTCTTCTATTTGATGTGACTTCTATTTGATGTGACTTCTATTTGATTTGATGTGACTTCTATTTGATGTGACTTCTACACAGGTTCAGATTGGGTTTGGTTGTTGTTTTTAACGCCGCACTCAGCAATATTCCATCAAATGGCGGTGGTCTGTAAATAATCTGGACCAGACAAACCAGTGATCAACAACATTAACGATCTACGCAACTGGGATACCAGGATATGTATCAACCAAGTGAGTGAGTCTGACCACCCGATCCCGTTGGTCGCCTTCTACGACAAGCATGGGTTGCTGAATTCTAAACCGGATCTTCACGGGTCTCAGGTTAAGAGAACAACGTGCGGATTTAAAGTTAAGAATTTCACTAACATGAAAAGGACTGGATATCAAAGAGAGATTATTCACGTACTACAGTTATAAAGCTATAATACCGTGTATTCCAATTAAAAATGCAAAGATTTTGACCCCTACGTTAGATCCCATTTCAGCCCACCTCCAACTGTGATGGGGCGGTGGGGTATCCTAGTGGTTAAAGTGTTCGCTCGTCACGCCGAAGACCCGGGTTCGATTCCCCATATGGGTACTATGTGTGAATCCCATTTCTGGTGTCCCCCGCCGTGATATTGCTGGAATATTGCTACAAGCGGCGTAAAACAACACTCACTCACTCACTCTAACTGTGATACGCTGACTGAGTCGTAAAACAACACTCACGCTTTCACTCGGTCAGTCACCCGCCCTTTCATTGGGTTAGCAATAGAGTGTCGCGAATGATTATTTTGGTTTACATTTGCACTACATACCAAATTAACTACATGGATTAATTAGGGATTAGAGGCACCCCCATGGCATGTAATGAGCACAGCCCATCAGCTCTCCCAGAAGAACTACATGCTTAAAATCCTATTGACCAGTAATCTAATAACCAGAAGGTAAAGGACAAGAGAGAAGGGTATGCTATAGTTAGTGAATGTTCTTGTATTCAAATGATAGAAAAAAACAAGCGAAGCTTAGTATATTGGAGTAAAGGTAAAGATATATTGGAGTAAAGGTGAAACATAAACGAATGAGTTTTTAAGTTAAAATAATATTGTTATAGACTGCGCCCCAGTATACCTCGATGCAGTTTGCTACTTATTGAAGCTGGCCTAAACTAGTTCTACATGGATCAGATTGAACACTCAGGATGAAAGTGACACTAAATTATCACATTAAATATATAAACCTATCTATAAATGAATTATCTATACATCTATATATAAAACTTCAGACTTTATCTGCACAAGATCTTTCGCCGTTCAACGGCTCTTTGTGTGTACAATGAAACTAAGTGTCGTCATAGGCGACCTATAACGGTAGTAGCTATGTTGTCATCATGCGTTACAGTTAGTGACAATAGGTAAGATGTGATAGATATATAAGACATATCTTTTTAGGTAGTAGAAAATGCTGTTCATAAAGCAGTAAAAGTCCCAAGAGAGACACTTATGAAAACAACAAGAAAGAAATACAGAGATGGACATTCTTCTGTTTGTACCTACACTCCTAATAACTGTACAATTATGCCCATTTTATAAGCAAATCTTCCAATTTTGTATAAAAGTGATACTATGAAAAAAGGTTTACCAGTCATTCTACCATGACTTCAGTAAACACTGGATTGTGATTGGTTAATTAAAGTCATTCAGAGGTATATAATCACGTTATACAGGTCTCTGTTTTCCGTGCGCAATCATACATGGTTTACGGTAGAATGCACTATTTTTGTCTGCCCACTAACATGGCGGACACCGAACAACCTACCGATGCATCGATAAATTACGGCGATTTTACTGTCGGAAATTACACATATGTCTTTAAAGATGGATTTAGCGATGACGGGCACGACTCACTACTTGCGTAAATCACAGCAATAGGTGTTTATACATACAAAAGTACTTCGAAAGCATGGAAACAAATATTCAGTCGAACAAGATCAAAACATCGTCTGCTTTCCGAATAAAAATTCAGCAAAAACAAATATGTTTACGTTGATTCTATGTTATGTCAGAATAGATCCAGCAATAGACTGCTACAAAAGTTCCGTGTTTAATTTATTATCAGCTTTCGTCAACGATATCGCCACTGATCTTGATCCGGTAACGGAGGATGCATTAACATCGAACGCCGAAGAAATTTTAGATTCTAATGCCTTCCGTCCACATAAATAAACAGTTGGGTTATCAATTCAAACAAAATGATATTTTGAAATTTGTACTGTTTCAAATTTAGCGGTAGTAAAACACAATTAGACCTACATAATCTGCAAACCGTTCTGTTTAGCCCAACATATTTTTTTTTCTAAATGTATAATATCGTTGAAAAAGTTATTTAGCTTAGTCATGATCCCTCTTATCCATTACACTGCTTGATCTAAAGTAGTCTATTAAAGTATAATTAATTACCTTACCGTGTTTATGCCAGAGGTACACCCTCGTGTCCTGATCCATCCTTTCGGAAATATCACCACAAATCTGGCTCTTTGTCAACAGACTCGCGAACATGCCAGCCAATCCGATTCAATTTGAATTCACTACACTTTGAAGCCACTAGGTCACAAAACACTTTCCAAAATGTAGAAAATAATATCCGTAGAATCGAATTTGAGCACAAAGTACACACATGAGTGTGTAAGAGTCACCACAGCTGTCGCACGCAGACGTAGAGGTGCGTGAAATCGTCAAGTTGACAGGGCGCAAAATTCAACAGTATCTAAATTCGGTACAACACGGACTTCTCGTTACAGCAAAAGCGCCCCTACTCTTAAATTTTGTACCAGTACCAGTAATTAGATATCAAAGACTATCTCAGTCATACAATCAGGTTAACCTTGCGCAAACTGTCAGTGGCTCTCCTGTCGCATCTTTCCAAATGTAAACAATGACTTCGAGAAAAGGTCAAGGCCATGAGGTTGCTGCCACTATTCTGGTGGGGAAAGGGTCTACGGTGGAATTTTCAAATGTGAACCAAGCTTTTGAAACTTATTTGATATATGTTTTCCAACTTATCAGTTAATGATTGGTGATTGATGCATTGAAAAAACAAAACGTGATTTGTTATTACTGAATCTGGAGTTTGTTAGTCATTGACGATTTGCCACCAAACACCCCGTTTCGGGCGATACCACTTGAGATTGGAATGCGAGGCCGCTTCACGTATTGACTCGTAACCAAAGAAAGAGCTCCACCTGAAATTGTTCATAAAATTGTCTTGGTTTATCTCCTAAGTGTAACAAAATGTCAAACACCTCGATGTGGAACTGGTTCAATGATAGCTGAAGAAATTTACATTTTGTGAAGGTAACTATTCACTATCAAAACCAACATGAACTGCCGCAGCAAAATGTTATATATGTTTTATTTGTTTTCTATTGGGCAAATCCATTAAGCAGACGCAGGTGACAGCATGTAGTTAATATGTGCACTGGACCATAACATGTCTTGTTTTAAGCTGTAGTTCTTATGGGACGGAGTTCTTATGTGAGGACACCATTATTTTGAAGCTATACATTTCAAATATGCTGAAGGGCTAGCCTAGTAAGCGTTCGCTCGTCACGCCAAAGACTCGTGTTCGATTCCCCACATGGGTACAGCGTGTCAAGCCCATTTCTGGTGTCCCCCACCGTGATATTGCTGGAATATTGCTAAAAGCAGCATAAAACCAAACTCACTCGATCACTCACTCAAATATGCAAAGGACTCCTTCACTGACTACAGCAATATGAAAGATTTAGTTGGTCCTGAACTATATTTTACCAGCATTTTTATAAAAAGAAGGAGATATTACAATTGCTGCTGTACAAGATAAAATCCTCTTATGAAGAACAATATTTTTTGTCTGCAACCGAATACATGTATCTCATACACTCTATAAAACCAGTTACATTTGTAAGCCACATTCGGCCTTCTCCGTCTCATAACCTGCACCATTTTTTCCAGACAGGTCCCTTATTGATGACAATATTAAGTACCATAACGTTACCTGCCCCGAGGGGATACGATACCAGGCAGTAACCGCTGAAAATGGCAGCCTTCGTTAATTCAAATATCTAATCGAATCCTCATTTTTTCCCCTTCAAATCTGAACTCCATTCGCACGCTGACAGAACACTTAAGTGCCCCAGATTTAAGATAGTCTCCATATTCATATCTCTCACCAAGCTTGTGTCCTGAATCAATTGATTTGTGGTTAATTGACTGAGGTTTTTACTTCATTAAGGTGTGTTATGATTGAAAAGTCAATAGATGTTAAGTGCTGTGAAAATTAGACCCCACTGATTGGGTTAATAGTTCGATTATATCATTATAACGCCATCGCCTTGGAAGAGGGGGCCTTTCAATTCCGGCTGTCAAACTCCAAGACCCCGATACATTATCCCGTTATTACAAGAAGAGATATTTTACACTCCAGGAAAGAGTTGTTGCACAAATCCGCCATGGGTATTTTATGGGATTTAAAATCCGTTTTGGCTAATTTTATATTCTCTTTACGGGGATAGATGCAATTTACAACAATAGTGTTTATGGGGAGTTTTTGAATCCGTGGTTAGGGCCTGCTCTTTCATCACCCTGTTCACTGATAGAAAGACCTCAAACAGTTCACTTACTTTGATGTTAAGTGAGCCAAAAGCAATTCATGGTATTGTTAAATCAAATTTCGCCTTAACATCGTCGCAAGTAGACAGATTTCTACCACCATTGACCTAAAGAGACTCCAGACTATTGATGTGAGAAGTTAGGTTTGAATGAGTGCCCTGTTTTCGGAATTTAAAAACGTGACATATGATATTTACCGTGTGGGGGAAGTGAGTTTGGTTTTACGCCGCTTTTAGCAATATTCCATTAATATCACTGCGGGGGCCTTCACTCATCGGGGAATCGAAACTGTCTTCTGTGACGAGCGAAAGCTTTAACCGCTAGGCTACCCCACTGCCCCTTCAGTACCGTATGGGGTGAGTGAGTGAGTTCAGTTTTACGCCGCTTTTAGCAATATTCCAGCACTATCACGGCGGTGGCCACCAGAAATGGGCTTCACACATTGTACCCATGTGGGGAATCGAACCCGGATCTTCGGCGTGACGAGCGAACGCTTTAACCAGGCTACCCCCATCGCCCCCAGTACCATATGGAACCCCACAGGGGTTATAATCTCTTTATCATATAATGTCATTACAAACTGAAGAATATGAATACTACGACTATATGAATACTGCGTATGAATACTACGACTGTGCACTACAATCGCAATACCTATCCGCAGGTAATCTGCAGCCATGTAAGCACTCACACAAAGAAACCTGTATCTCTACTGTTAGGGATGTAAAAAAGGTAGTTACGCAAAGGCTTTTTAGCGAGTTGGTATCGGATCGATTTACACAGCTTACTAAAGACGTTCCAGATAGACTCATTTGCATATTTATGGGATCGTGGTACCAAAGCCTGCTTATCGGAGTGGCTTATCGCCTGGATAACACTACGCATTAAATCTGGTTCGTTAGGAGCCAGTACCCGGCCCCTTCAGTGGCTCTCCTCCGACCATCTGAGCTGAATACTTCTACTGCTGCTGCTAATGATGAGTGAGTGAGTGAGGGAGTTAAGTTCTAACTTGGCTCTTCACGGGTTGCTGCTAATAATAATGATAACACCAACAATAATAATTATGTTCACTTAAGTGTTGACCTGGTACATTAATAAATACTTTATGGATAACAACTTCTTTATTATATTTTCATCAACTTCTAAAACGTGAATCAAACAGATCACTAAATTATAGTTATTATCAAAGTAGCCCCTTGTAGGACCAATGTTTGATCCCGGAGCTGTATATTTGTCTTCTCATTTCCCACTGGAGAATCGAACACGTTGTGTGCACAGCAAACACACCAAGAAACATAAGCATAAGTAAATAAACGTCAATGCCTGAGACTAACCAGTCTCGATTATCTCCCAGACGGATTCCGTCTGTGTAAACTGCACTATAGAGGTGAGAAGAATATCAATAGATCCCTGAAAATAAGTGATGACACCAGGTGTTAGCTGAAAGGGTAGGAACGTCCATCAGTAGCACAACACAGTTTGTATAAAATGTCTTCGTTCGTATTCGTATTCCTGTCACATGTGGTATGTAAACAATCGTATAATGACCAGACAATCCAGTGATAGCGAGTCTGAACCAATTGTACAGTTAACTCACGGGTTTATGAAAATGTTTCCTTTATTGCCACCAAAGTAAATGGTCTAAAAGATGATAAAAAGACCATATATATCCATATATATATATATATATATCAATATAACCAATGATAGTTTGGATATTGTAAAAAAATAATAGAGGATTTCATTAAGCGTTTTCTAAATATATGAGTAGTTATAAGTGTTGGAAACAAGCCCATTTTCCAAGGACATATCGATAACGGCTGTGTATGTGAGTAACTGGGGCCATGGACTTGCATATGCAAAATAGGTTTTCAGGTGAAGTTGAAAACATGTCCCTTTTTATCACCGCAGCCCTTCATTTACCCCAAATAGTGACAGGAAGTACAAAACATAAAGATTTAGAAAGAATAACTATTATTATCAAATATTTGAACAAGTCGGGTGATCTTTTCCCGTTACTTCTTAGAAGGCCCTTCCTATCTCGCCCTATTCAATAACTTGAAACACGTTCTAAAAATCATATTGAGTAGTTGGGTAGCCTCGTGTGTGACAGCGAAGTTCTGGGTTCGATTCCCCATTAGTACTTTCGTTTGTTTGTTGTCTGAGGTCATACTCAGCAGTTTTCCAACTATTTGGCAGCGGTGTGTAAATAATTGAGTCTGGACCAAACAATCCAGTGATGCAGCACTGGCATCGATCTACGCAACTGGGATACGATGGCATGCATCAACCATAACGAGCCTGACCACCCGATCCCGTCCGTCGCCTTTTACGACAAGGGTGGATTGCTGAAGATCAAGTCCAACCCGGATCTTTGCGGGTATTGAGAACTGTATGTGAAGCTCTCTTGTCTTCTGTCTCGATATTGTTGGAGATGTCACTCACTCTCCCGCCTACCCATCCACCAACTGACTCACTCACTCACCATCTACGCTGTGTCTGTTTACGAAGAACATATCCGATGTCATTTTATGTGGATCAAAAAAATAATTACCAAATGCATACAATTTGCATATTTTTGGAGCTAAAATTCATCCGATCACTTACGATCAGGAATATTTTCATTTTCTTAACTTGCGAAACAAAAAAACATGAATCCTCGTCTAGACCTCCCCATATTAATTACCCCAAGTGACAGGTATGACACGAGAGCAATCGACAAGCTGTAATAAATAACATGAATGTATCTCAATGAAGGAGCAGTGAAATCGACAAGGAGAGCTCCGGGACTTGTTTGTTGGTGATCTTTAACAACAGACCCTCTGTTGCAGAAGCTCAACATCCCCCCAAAGCTAATTTGTGGCCAAGTCCAGACAAACGATAAGAGAGGGTGTCATCAAATATCAATATAATTGAGGATTTCAAATATTTGGCTAATTTTCCTATCAAACACCGTATCCCCTTCCCTTGACGGTAAACTCAATACATCTATCGATTAACTTAGCAGTATAGCCTAAAGCTACCAGTAGTTAATCACACTCATTTCGCCAATTTTTCATCACCATATCAATTTCACCATATGCCATAGAGTCTTGCACAGTCGGGAGGGGTTATTGTCAAGTGGTTCAGGGTTGGGGATTCCTGGCATCGTCAGTCGGGGTGCTGTATAGTCGAGGATGAGCGATTACTGTACAGGGAGATAGAAGGTCGACTAGAACCCAACACCTGGGATTATGGAGCTATAGGGGTGACAACCTTGGGGTTAGTTTTTATACACTTGGGGAAATTTCGGGGGCCTTGAAATATTCCCCTTTTAGGATTAGGTTTAAACAGAACATTAGACTGTGATGTGCATATAGAATGTTTTACCATGTGTGTTCATAAGCTTAGGACCAAATATGTCATTGGTTTGTCACTTTTGACACACAAAAAGACGAAAAGTACATTTCAACATTAAAATATTGCTATCTGGGATAAATTTTACCCACCTTGTCCCTTGATGCCAGAGAGACTTATATGTCTTTCCTCTTCAACCCTCACTTTGGAGTCCAATAAAATTCAATATGTATTGCACATACAAATACATAGACTAACGCTTAGTCTCTGAATATATATAATTTTCATAGTAACAAACAAGCCCATTTATATTGAAAAGGAGCCCCAGGGAGACCAGAGATTTTTGAACCTGAGGAAATCTAGACTTGCTTTATTTAGGGCTTTAGCACTGCAGAGAGGGCTTGGTAGTAGGGAAAATAATGTGGTTCAGGGACTGTGAGACAGACTACAGAGAGGGCTTGACAGTAGGGAAAATAATGTGGTTCAGGGACTGAGACAGACTACAGAGAGGGCTTGGCAGTAGGGAAAATAATGTTGTTCAGGGACTGTGAGACAGACTACAGAGAGGGCTTGGCAGTAGGGAAAATAATGTGGTTCAGGGACTGTGAGACAGACTACAGAGAGGGTTTGGCGGTAGGGAAAATAATGTGGTTCAGGGACTGTGAGACAGACTACAGAGAGGGCTCGGCAGTAGGGAAAATAATGTGGTTCAGGGACTGTGAGACTGACTACAGAGAGGGCTTGGCAGTAGGGAAAATAATGTGGTTCAGGGACTGTGAGACAGACTACAGAGAGGGCTTGGCAGTAGGGAAAATAATGTGGTTCAGGGACTGTGAGACAGAGTACAGAGAGGGTTTGGCAGTAGGGAAAATAATGTTGTTCAGGGACTGTGAGACAGACTACAGAGAGGGCTTGGCAGTAGGGAAAATAATGTGGTTCAGGCACTGTGAGACAGACTACAGAGAGGGTTTGGTAGTAGGGAACATAATGTGGTTCAGGGACTGTGAGACAGACTACAGAGAGGGGGCTTGGCAGTAGGGAAAATAATGTGGTTCAGGGACTGTGAGACAGACTACAGAGAGGGTTTGGCAGTAGGGAAAATAATGTGGTTCAGGGACTGTGAGACAGACTACAGAGAGGGCTCGGCAGTAGGGAAAATAATGTGGTTCAGGGACTGTGAGACTGACTACAGAGGGCTTGGCAGTAGGGAAAATAATGTGGTTCAGGGACTGTGAGACAGACTACAGAGAGGGCTTGGCAGTAGGGAAAATAATGTGGTTCAGGCACTGTGAGACAGACTACAGAGAGGGTTTGGCAGTAGGGAAAATAATGTTGTTCAGGGACTGTGAGACAGACTACAGAGAGGGCTTGGCAGTAGGGAAAATAATGTGGTTCAGGGACTGTGAGACAGACTACAGAGAGGGTTTGGCAGTAGGGAACATAATGTGGTTCAGGGACTGTGAGACAGACTACAGAGAGGGCTTGGCAGTAGGGAAAATAATGTGGTTCAGGGACTGTGAGACTGACTACAGAGAGGGCTTGGCAGGAGGGAAAATAATGTGGTTCAGGGACTGTGAGACAGACTACAGAGAGGGTTTGGCAGTAGGGAAAATAATGTGGTTCAGGGACTGTGAGACAGACTACAGAGGGCTTGGCAGTAGGGAAAATAATGTGGTTCAGGGACTGTGAGACAGACTACAGAGAGGGCTTGGCAGTAGGGAAAATAATGTGGTTCAGGGACTGTGAGACAGACTACAGAGAGGGCTTGGCAGTAGGGAAAATAATGTGGTTCAGGGACTGTGAGACAGACTACAGAGAGGGCTTGGCAGTAGGGAAAATAATGTGGTTCAGGGACTGTGAGACAGACTACAGAGAGGGCTTGGCAGTAGGGAAAATAATGTGGTTCAGGGACTGTGAGACAGACTACAGAGAGGAGGGGCTTGGCAGTAGGGAAAATAATGTGGTTCAGGGACTGTGAGACAGACTACAGAGAGGGCTTGGCAGTAGGGAAAATAATGTGGTTCAGGGACTGTGAGACTGACTACAGAGAGGGTTTGGCAGTAGGGAACATAATGTGGTTCAGGGACTGTGAGACAGACTACAGAGAGGGCTTGGCAGTAGGGAAAATAATGTGGTTCAGGGACTGTGAGACAGACTAACAAATACACTTCACAGTTTCAAATTCTGGCGGGAAAATCTTGATACCATCCACTATTATCTTAGACAAAGCTAAAGTGATGAAACTAACGTTTCAAATTGGCTACATTGTAAATGTTGCCATCTTTTGACACATTACGAAATATATTTAGAATATCCAATTAGCTATTAAGTGCTTTCTCATGTGATACGATGTCATCATTTCTTATAAATTGTTATACAACCAAAACGTACACGGTCACAGTGGGGATCTATGTATTGGAATAGTATGGTTCACCGTGAACAGAACATCACGAAAATATAGTGTCCGTATTTCACAGCAATTTCTCTCTAAGTGACCGGAGTTATAATGGCCTAGTGTTAGGACCTGTTCGATTATTGCGAAACTGGTTTTGGTTTCTGGAACTGGTTTCTCCCGTTATAAACGAGTGTCTAGTTTCGGATACATGGTTTCAAAGTGAAACCAGTTTATAGTTTATAAACGAGTGGATGGTTTCACCATCTGGTTTCAAAATGGATACCCCAAAAATGCCTCAGCTACTATATATGTGGAACGAATTGGATGACAGCATTGCCGAAGGTAATATTTTTTGTCATGTTATCAGAGAATTAACAAATAATAAAGAGATGAGATGCTTTTGGAGGTAAATATTTGCTTATATGTAATTATACTGTCACAAGTAATTGTATGTATACAAGTTACATATAATAGTCATGTTCAATAGACTGGGGTTTTAAATAATGTTTTCCTTGTTCTCAGAACAATGACTGTTTGCTTACCTGTCTTTTCCTTTCGTTTCCGCCATGTTTGTTGTGAGAGAACGCGAAACCTGCCTCGGAGATGGTTTAGAAGTTTCAGAACCCAGTTTTAGGTTTCGACATAATCGAGTGCATGGTTTTCAAAAAACCAAAACCGGTTTAGCATAATCGAATAGGCCCTTAAACATAGCGGAGTTATGGCCCCTTATGTTCACGCCGGTGTGACTTATCAGTGTCTATATTTCAAACCGCCTACTATTTGCACTTGAGTTTACACCATCGGATAGGAAATCTATTCTACGTTTCTGTATATTTATTCAGATCTTACTAAAATGTACGCCAGAATACTCTGCATACAAGGGGTTAAACACGTCATCCAGCGTATGGCTCTGCCGTAACCTTTTACCCGTGTTCGTCTGATAGAAGGTCGGCCCGCAAGGTCAGTTCATTGTATTCTTGTGTCTTAGTTTCGTTGCGAGTAGTGTTACATAACGGTAAGGACAATTATTGTGAGTTGTTATATCATACCAGTGTGGCGTTTTCGTTTCAAAGTTATAATATATCCGTGGTAGGGGAGACCGGGGTCAATTGTAACACTTTTTACTTAACTTCTTGTAATTTGATACTAGTCGACCGCTCACAAAGTTAATCGGTACTATCTAGTACATTGGCATCTTGGCTTTAAACCTCAGTGTCATTTAAAATTCACTATCATGTCGTTACAAAGTTACATTTTACATGTTTTTGGTTTAAAATTATTGTTTTTTATGCCCTAAATATGATAGAAAGACTAACATCAAAAACTTTCACCCGAGGGCTGATACTATCAACATAAGACTGAAAATGTCCTACTATGATGAAACTAGTAGAGAACTAACATAAAACCGACATCATAATTTGCTTCATCATCATAACACAAGGGAAAATTAAATGGGGGCAATTGTAACACAGTGTAGTAGCTATGTTTCATGCCACTTCACATGTTAACAACCTTGGGCTTCTCAAATATTTCTACTTCAAAATATGTCGTAATACCTCAGTAATACGCTTGAACAGTTAATTTCATTCCAAGCAACATTTACTGCATCAAGAACGTTTTATTACGTTTTGTGAAAAAAATACTTTCCTATGTGAAAAACGATTTTTCGTCAACTGTATCTCGCCATGAGCGAGCAGCTGAAAAACGCCTGTATGTGTACCGCAGGAGAGCAAAGGGAAATAACTCTACTCACCTACACTATGCTTGAGCGAAAACTGTTAGAGTAACCGCCCTTGTTACAATTGCCCCGTGTTACAATTGACCCCGGTCTCCCCTACTGTACATCGTACGGCTTATTCCGATGACATTGAAACGTCTCCGTCGGAAGATGACCATGTCCCTTGGAAGGATTTCAGGGTAACTTTAGCCCACCTTGTAAATCAAGGCTTGTGAAAACTGTATTATGGATGGGTTGATCACTCAGTAAGTCACTCAGCGTCCACCAGGAATCCACCACAAGTTCTTCTGTTGACAACACTAACCTTCAAATAATTAACGTCGTAGAATGTTTTCTCTCTAGTACTCTACGCTTTACTCTGAAATATTAAAAACAAATCCATGAATCGATGTTAGCATTGTAAGAGTAAATATTTCTGTTCTCTGGCTGGCTGGCATAACGTACAACCAAAGCGTTTTTTCTGCTGTATTGCCTGTGAGTCGTGTCACTTTTCAACCACGCAGATTTCGTGCACCGCGTGCGCTACAGTCGTGCCTACATACTCACAGTGTACAACACAAAGCTCGATCCTATAGCTCGACTCGACTGGTGCTGGTACAGGTGCACCAGCCAGATCTTGACAGGTGCGACTTCAATTAACGTTTAAGACAGATCATATTTTGATTACAGCTTCAAAGCAATATACACATGTTTCACAGAAAAAGTTAAACGATTCGGTTACCTACAATAAATCTTTTGGGTCGAAAATAAGGATGTCCAATGACATTTTTGTAAAATAGGCCTATAATCTGATGGCAAACTATTTGTTTCGATTATAAAGAAAATTAATGTGGTTTAGTTCTCGAATCTCTCCTTTCAACGGGTAGACTTGCACAAGTCTTAATAAAAAATATAAATATCCCTCAAACAGACTGGCGTTACTGTCCCGCGCCTGATTGTACATAAATAGTTAAATATATTTTTTAAAATATTATTGATGTATTTGATGTATGGTGCCTGTTATGGGGCGGTTGGGTAAGATAGTGCTCAAAGCGTTCGCTCGTATCACACACAACACCAGGGTTCGATTCCCCACATGCGTACAATGTGTGAAGACCATTGAAAAAAAAAATGAAAAAAAGTAGAGTCGCTTCAACTCCTGGACCCCGTCCATAGAGGATCTTAGTGCTAAGAGGATCGAAGCTCATGTTATGTACGTCGTCTTTAGAGAGTCCTAGTGCTAAGATAGCCTTGTGGAGAAATACTTGTGGGGAGTGTTGGATCCTCATTTTACCACAAAAACTTGAGTCTTTTATGTCGCATTTTTATTTTAAAAAGGGTAAACGGTTTTTAACAAATAATGGATTCGTCCTGACCTTAGGTGAACGTCTATGGTTCCCTGTAACCAGAACGTCACAAACTAGCATAAACGCCCGCGCACCGAACCTCTTCCCCCCATCTGCTGTGTGTTAAATTCCATGACAGAATGGGCTTAAATGGATCACTATAATAAGAAGAAATTGGAGCATTTTGCACAGCTAAACGCCCTGACCCCTTTGATGTCTGCAGTGTTGGGATATAAAATTCATGTAAACACGGTGTTACGTTACTTGCTGGGGTCGGGGAAGGGGGCAGGGAGGATGAGTTGGCCACGGGGGCTTTGAACTTCCTGTAAAAATTAGATACAATTCAGCTGTAGCAGTTTGTATTCCCGTCGATGTGTTAGCGCATCCGAGTTGCTTTGCTCGTGTTTTCCGCTGAGCTGTTATATTGGAGTGTGTTAGAGACAGAAACGGTGCCCGGTAGCCCAGTGGTTAAAGTGTTCGCCGTCACGTCAAATGTTTGGGTTTGATTCCCAATATAGGGCCGAGGGACGTAACAACAAACCCACTTTTTTGCAGACGGACTACATTACTTAAACAGAAACGTATGAAGGTAATATTGTATTCGACATGCAGTTTATGCTAAATTGGACCACTTATCTGTAATACATATGATAGCAGGAACTGGTTGTGATGGAGACAAGCACGTCTGAAAACACCAACCTCAACATTGTAACCTCGGGACCAACAGAACAAAATCTATTTTCTAAAAATGCATAATATTTACACAATTATAATTTGGGTGGAATATATTAATAAAATAGAAAGAGGTTATTAGACGAATTTGTTTTTAAGAAGTTCTGAACAACAGAAAACAGCGCTATGCAATCGTCTGCAATTCACATAAGTATGGAAGCCCTTAAGGGCAATTTGGTTTTGTTCTAAAACTCAACTTATTATCCATCTTGAAATTTCAACTTCAAAATAAAAATAAAAAACCAAATGGCCCCAAAAGTTTTCCGTACATAACGGAATAGCGTTGGAAAAGAAGTCACCAGACTCGGAATTCACTGTGATTGCCAACGCAGAAGGTTTAGACCGGGAGCCGAGCCGTCCAGTGCTGGTCACTACTGTGTTACATAGCGGACATGTTGGGTCGATATTCCCAGCGGGTTTTTTAAAAAATGTCATGAATGAACATGTTAAAAGGTCTAACATTTAATTGCAGTGGTTTACCGCTATGTTCATACATCTTATAAGTGTGGGAAAACTAATTTTATAAGTTTTCTCACGATAGGAAATATGCGCAACTAATGACGCTTTGGTAATGACATAACTACTTAGGAATGTTATAAGGTCACGTGACAGCTGGAAGTGCACGTGAGAAGCAATATGACGACCTGCAGGTGTCCGTAGTGGTCTTTAACAAGGCAGGTGTTCGATACATTCAACAGCAATCGCGCTGTGGGTACGTACTGTTCAGTCAACGACGAGACTACGTACGGTCGTAGGCTTGAGTAAATGAGACGTATTTTAGCTCCGCCGGTCCAGAAAACTCTGAAGTTGTTATTTATCATTCACATATATGTTGTGCTTCTGATTTTTATAATTTAGATTAAACACATATATTTTATTACACCTGCCATCATTCGACCTGGTGTTGTCTCGAACAATATGAAAGAAAACGATTTTTAAATATACACGTTTGGCTAAGGCAGCATACAAAACATTCCTGATTTTCATCACTTGCAAAATACCAAATGGATGGGCAACAACTGCGTTTGTTGCATGCTGTTAATATATCACACAATCTCGAACACACTCAGTATTTCTGGAGTATAAACATACACGTGCTGATTTTTCTCCAGATAAACAAACCTGCAGCGTGGGTTAATGTGTTCAAAATATGAGAGCAAATCGATGGTACCTTATGACAATATGATAATCGACAATAAATGTACAAAAAACTGGCAATATTGGGAGAATCAAAGTGTCAAAATATGTTAATTAATTTTGAAAGTTGTACTTGAATGGTAAATGACAATGATGCACTGTTCCGTACACAAGGTTGATATACAACAATGGTAAATGCAGGCATCTGAGAATCGGCTTCCATATAATACTTGCGTTGTTCTTTTAAGCGTAGAATATCATGGCTCGCACCCGGTGCATCTTTCGGTAAATAATCGTATTGCATCAGTTAAAAACAGGTTGCACCTGTGCTCAAATGAAATTTTACATAATGCTTGAGTTTTGTTGATGATTTAGAACATCATTATATAAGTATTCTGGTTCTGATAAGATCATTTTATATAACTTCATAACCTTTCAAGACATGGACAGTAACAGACATTGTGTCCCTGTCCGTGAAGTAGCGTCTCTACTCCAAGCTAGTCCCTCATCATTCTGTCTCCCAGCTGAAGTCGGTGTTCTTTGAACAGCAAACTATTAACATGCACTCTCCAAGCTAGTCCCTCATCATTCTGTCTCCCAGCTGAAGTCGGTGTTCTTTGAACAGCAAACTATTAACATGCACTGGGTGCAAGTTGGTGTAAATAGGAGGTTGCATTTTGGTTCATGCAGCACTTGTGCAGGTTCTAAATGCTTAAATGGAGTCCTTGGTATGGTCCGAAAAGTCGTGATTGTTTTTGCTTGTGGTTCTGGTTCGAGGCCTAGAATGGGCCCCACGCCCAAACATTTTCCAGATTTTGAGGACCAAATCCAAATGAATGTGAGGACTGGAACAAACTCCCATTTAAGTGCTATACAAATGTCCGCCCGATATGCACGTGCACAGATACTGGACGGTGATTTTTGTTTTGGTTACGAGTCGATACGAACCACGAGAGCTTGCTTCTATGCGATCAGGTGCATTCGAAATTGCATCCTTAAATATAATGTGTACATCATTGTGTATCTTTTCTGAAAAAAATGATTTTCTTCGCACTACTACCAGTCATGACATAAACGACCATCTGTTTCAGAACTATTGACGGATGAACTTCAGTTGAAACATATTGGAGGGCGAACATTAGTTGAATACTATTGGAAGGCCTCTGTACAATATTTAAACTATAGGAGGCTTTCATCATAAACCTTGACCAATCATAACTAGCTTTTATCTGACTTAAAAGTTCTACAAAGTCAAAAACTATCTGTCAGTTCTTAAAAGTAACAAGTCAATAATAATAACCTAACTGACTACTTATTCAATCATTAATACAAATGAATGTAGACGACCATATGGAATCGACACAACAGAAGCCTTGCCCACTCTAGTATCACCCAATCAGGAGACAGGAATCCGCTCGTCAGCACGTCCTTTTTACAAATATATACACACCTAAATGATTGGTTAACCGTTCAAATGACATAATCTAATCTGTTATTTATATATTTTTTAGTAATTTAAAAAACCCAGCATGTTTCGTGTCAAACCACTTGTATGAAACATGAAACTAGTAATATGAAACAGCACTAAGGCTGTCATTCGTGACCTTGATGCTGCACAGAAAATACAAACAAAGTAAATCTTTACTTTTGAACCTTCCATTGTGTCTCTAAACATAAATCGAATATAGGTCCAGTTATAAACTGCAGTTTAGGATATCTTATGTGAACATATCTTCAGAAACATCAGAACATATTCCTTGGTTACGTCAATGGCAATCTTCACTGTCATCAAACACGATATGTAAGAATTTGCTTTATGTAAAATATATTAGGATAAAATGACCAAGCCAAGCATACCACTACCTAAAGGTGGGGGTTGATATACATCACGCCTTCACACAGTAAACTACGTTCGTCTGGGTGGTTAAAGCGTTCCCTCGCTATATTGAATGCTGGGTTCGATCCCCATCATTCCCATATCATTCTGAAGTCACGCAGATACAATACTGCAAAACATGGGGAATTCAATAATATGAATAAATTTCTTCCCTTATAATTCAAAAAAACACTACCATATTTTGCAAACAGCGTCACTATAATATCTTAACCTAACCACTCTCGATTCTAAATACTCCCATTCTTATAGAAGCCGTATTTCATTTCAACACCAAACTATAAAATGTTGTCGAAACAGCATTCACTCGCAGCGAGATGAAATGCGATAAAAAAATAGCGCTTTTACCTCCACACAGTGTTTAAATACAGACAATATCGGAGAAAAATGTCCCATTTATGTCCTTCAGAATGGCGGCGCTTCGACTTCACCGACCTGTCCTCCCGAACTGTGACTCGCATTCATTACTGGAGAAGATTATGTTCAGGAGGTCGTCAGGGTGACATGATTTCGTTTTGATTTCTATTTAACACTCCCGCAGTCTCCCAGCACTCTGTCCGTGCTTTATTGCAAGTGAAGGGGATCCACGCACCCCAGACTTCGACATGGTAACTCGATCACGGGAGACTTCAGTCGACGGCAGCGCTGCCAGATCTGTCCCTCCGTCCACAGAGATTGTCAGCGGCGGGTTCTGATCATAGGCCAAGTTACACGGAGATTAGATGCTGTCTTCCTCACTGCAGTCTATACAGCCTGCGTTTTTGATCGAGGTGGAGTTGGTGGAGCTGTTCCGACGTATACGATGTCGGTGATATGTATGGAGTTTGGCGGTTGATGAACAATCTGTGGACCTTGGTGATACGGACAGTCTTGTTAATGAACCTTTGTAATCATCAGACTTGACACTTGACCTTTTTCGACAGCCTAGGATATATATGTCTGTGGTCATGACGTCCAAAAACTGTAACCTGAGTAATCCGGACACTTTGCTTAACGGAGAGGTGAGGGGAAATAAGAATAATTAGAGTAGAAAGGTTGTCTTTACTGGTTCTGTGTATTGCCGGTCTTGTAATGGTAGCCCACTCAGATATATACCATGCCGAGGTTTAACATAGATACCCAACTCCGACACGGTATACAGATCCTAAGATGACCGGTGTTTCATCGCCTTAATGCCTAACGCCAGACAAGGCAACAACAAACACCATCTTAAACGTCAGTAGATAAAACTCGGACTGGGATGGAACCACCGACCTCCGGTGTCAGGACAAACGCTCTTTCCTCTAGACCAGGCCGGTGCTAGAGATGAATACACTTTGATAATCCGGTAAGGTGGTCACTGGAAACTCGATTGTTGCGATTTGAAAATTATTGGTATATTTGTAATAACGACAGAAGACAGGTCATCTGACCATGAAAATCCGGACTTGACCGTGACATTTGTAAACCGCAATGAGCACTCACTGGAATCTTACCAAATATTGGATTCCGTATTCCACTGCATGTGGAATAGACAGGTTTGGAACAAATGACACATATATATATACATGTATTTTATTTACAGCCAGTGAGCTCCCTTGCTCTTTTCAGTGCGGGGCAGGTTAAAGCCAAGGTCGTCAATGGCGAACGGGCACGACACAGTGCTGTTTGCAATGAATAAATGTACGTAAACTCCGAAAGAATGGCGACTAGCGCGCTGACAGGTGCCATCAGTTCCACATGTTTTAGTGCGTGTCGTTTGTGTATACTGTGAAATAAACAAGAAAATGGGTGAGTTACCGAAACAAATTCTGAGCAGGGATATTGGCTCGGAATCGAGAAATCACGATTTTTCGAGCTTTCGAAGACCCTGGTTCTCAAAGTACTGCTTCGATTTTTGTGCTGTATGTCTTATTTTGTAGGTAAATCTATTGGCTTGAAGTGTGTGCATACTTTAAATGGGATAAATACAGTGAGCATTGTTGAATTCGCCCTGAAACGAACCTGGTGTGTTGACCTCGTTGCATCCATTTCCTTCTACATGGTGACAGTACATACCTTGATGGCAGTTTTTAGCGTTACAAGCCCCTGTGATTACAGACATCATTGATGACAATTATGAATGATGACGTAATTCGAAAATGCCTAATGACGAAATCCAGTCATAATTTATGACGCAATGCTTACATTATTGATGACGTAATGGAGAAATCATTGATGATGTTATATTCAGACATCATTGATAACGTAATTTGTTATCCATATGGTGGAACATTACTAGTGTCATAGATACTTACTGTGCACGTATCACTTTTGCCTAGCAATCATTGTTTCTGTATTTCCTCGTCTGTGACGTCATTAAACGTGATGTCAATGAAGAGGGCCGCCACACTTGCTTACCGTGTTTTACTGCACAAATGTACACGAATAAAATGGATAATAAAGAAAGTATTACACTCCAGCAAGTGTGTCATATCACTTATACCAAACTCGTGCAATATTATGCAATAACAAATTTCACACTCTTTTTGTATAAGTCGTATGACACACTTGCTCGTGTAATAACCTCTATGTATACACCATAGATGACGTCATACAGACATCATTTGTACCGTTATGCAGATATTTCTTACGTAATATGTAGGAACGGTGCAAACTGCGTTTGTTGATGCTAAGACACAATCGCCGATTGTAAGGTGTTTCCTTCATTCAAATGGCTACCGACTGCGGGCTGAGATGCTTTTACGCCACAGGACGGTCATGTGTTAGCGAGTGAAAATTAGTCCTGGCTTACAACGCCTACAAGTCACCTTAGAGGTCTTTTTCAACAGAGATGGCAGATCTTGTTCAAGGTGCCCAGTGATCGATGATGTTCAAGGTCCGCAATGGCCGAATGGCCGATGGTGTTCAAGGTGCTCAATGGCCGATCGTCATCAAGGTTCGCTATGGCCGATGGTGTTTAGGTGCGCAATGGCCGATCCTGTTCAAGGTGTGTAATGGCCAATCGTGTTCAGGATGCGCAATGGCTGATTGTGTTCAAGGTGCGCAATGGCCGATGGTGTTCAAGGTGCGCAATGGCCGATCGTGTTCAAGGTGCGCAATGGCCGATGGTGTTCAAGGTGCGCAATGGCCGATGGTGTTCAAGGTGCGCTATGGCCGATGGTGTTCAAAGTGCGCTATGGCCGATGGTGTTCAAGGTGCGCTATGGCCGATGGTGTTCAAAGTGCGCTATGGCCGATGGTGTTCAAGGTGCGCTATGGCCAATGGTGTTCAAGGTGCGCTATGGCTGCCAAGGGCGATAAGTACACAAAGTACACACTGTCAGCATAAACTGCCTGGCCGTAGTTTCAGCTGTTCGGTGACACGCGACGCCTCTCTGATATGAACACATGTTCAACGGCAATTATTAACAACGTTTAAGTAATATTCAGATAGGTTATTGCCACTAACCACATGTTGTCGCTATAAGATATGTTGACACACTAATACTGTTACATATATCATAATTAGTTTCAAAATTACCCCAATTAGTACAATGAATGAGACGGATTTAGTGCACTAAAGAGAAAACCGAGTCGGTAATAGAGACGTGTGACTGGTTAACTGCAATACTTGGAAATATCATAAAAGGTCATAGCAATTATTAGTTTTCAGGGGCGGTACGGGTGGGGTAGCCTAATGGTTAAAGCGTTGGCTCGTCACGCCGAAGACCCGGGTTCGAATCCCCACATGGGCACAATGTGTGAAGCCCATTTCTGGTGTCCCCCGCCGTGATGTTGCTGGAATATTGCTAAAAGCGGCGTAAAACCAAACTCAGTCAGCAGTATTATTTTTCACAGTGTTTTTATATATATTTTTTGGGCAAAGAGGATACAATTAGAAGAAATACATTAGGATAAATAGGCCGATTTCTGCGAAAGAAAAGAATTAACAGTTTGAACAGCAAAGTTTGGGTTCCTCACATTTCAATACACACAGACCAAAGAGGACGGTATGGGACGTAAAGGGCAAAACAGCAATGATAAAAACAGTGACGACACCCCCTGTTCTCCAGAAGGTAAGCACGTTGAACCGTTGAGCACGTCAACCTACAGGGTAGGCATGTAAGCTGTGACGATTAACATATCACCAAGAGTAAGCATGTAAGTATTGACCTTTATAACATCACCCTCATTTATTGCAACACATCCCATGTAGTATAATATATACATACATACTTCTCATTACAATATTGCTGAAAAAAATACGAATGCCGTGTTAACATAAAACTCACTTACTATTGTAGCTGGTAAGGCAAGTGCTGGTCGTGACGTCTTATGTTTTAGTTACTACCGGTAAGTTAAAGCAATGGACGTCTATAAATCATCTTCCTGCCAGAAATGGCTATGAATAATGAGTGAGTGAGTGCGTGGGTTTAGTTTTACGCCGAACTCAGCAATTTTCCAGCTATATGGCGGTGGTCTGTAAATAATCGAGTCTGGACCATACAATCCAGTGATCAACAGCATATGAACAATGATCACTGATTTCAAGGGGTGTACAACGAATTGTATGTTTTTACACTTTTTTAATGTAATTTTTGGTACACCCCGTGAAAAAAGGGCACATCGCTTTTTTCCTACAATCGGAGACATATGTAAAATATTTTTTCGGTAAAGCACTGACCTATTTATGTAAAACCCACCACTCTCTGAATAAGCAATCAAAGGTTGCTTCCAAACACACGCACCGAGACGTACTACTCTAAACCTCGACCCCAGTCAGTGGAAACTGCAACATTATGCACTTTGCTGACATTTGGTGCAAGATTAACTAGGTTAGTATGAATAAAAAGTCAATGAATAATTCACACATCTATCTCTATATGTCAGACACCTCGTCATATGAATGAAATATACGCAAAGTTAAACCCCGTTTCACCTCACATGACCTCACCTGGCCTCCCCTCACCTCACCTACATATCAGGTATAGTGGTTAACCATATTACGATATAACAATTGTGTGATGTACGGGCCATATGGACGTGTTGGTGTCAGGTCACAAACCCAATGATGTACACTTTATAACGCCTGATTTATGTTTGTCTTGCTGTACCCACACATCGACATAAAGGTAGGTGTGGGAGAGTGTGTGTGTGTGTGTGTAAGAGAGAGTGTGTGTGTGTGCGTGTGCCTGCAAGGCATATGTGTAAGGCACAGAGAGGGAGAGAGAGAGAGAGTGTGTGTGTGTGTGTTGTCTGTGTCTACGAGGAATGTGTGTGTGAGAGAGAGAGTGTGTGTGTGTGTTGTTTGTGGATATGTGTGTTCGTCTGTGAGTCATGTGTGTAAGAGACTGAGAGAGTGTGTGTGTGTGTCTGTGAGACGTGAGTGTAAGAGAGTGCTTCCGTGTGTGTCTGTGAGACGTGAGTGAAAGAGAGACGTGTGAGACGTGAGTGTAAGAGAGAGTGTGTGTGTCGTGTGTGTCTGTGAGACGTGTGTGTAAGAGCGTGTGTGTGTTGGTTTGTGTGTCTGTGAGACGTGAGTGTAAGAGAGAGTGTGTGTGTCGTGTGTGTGTGTGTGTTCGTATGTGCGTCTGTGAGTAATGTGTGTTAGTGCGTGTTTATCGTTAAATGCCACACACGGCAATATTTCAGCTGTATCTCAGCTGGGGTTTAAAGCCTGTCGGTTTCTAGAGACTCTAGTGACTGATATTATGATTACCAGCCCCAGACTACTTGATCCGCCTCATTCATTCATAGGACCAGCAAAGGTTGCTGGAGACCAATTCTAACCTGGAATCCTATCGGGTTGAGAAAGGATCTAAACTGCCCAAAAGAAAGTAACACCATAGTGGCTTAAAATGATACAACCAAAAAACAACGGATTTTCAGAGGGAATTATTGTACTCGTGTTTGAAACCTTTAGTTTGTAGATTTTTCTGCCACTGTTTGTAGCTTTGTAACGTTTTCAGAACTTTCGTACATTTTTATATAAAATCCCGTTTTCAAGTGTATACTTTCATTTATTATCCATATGGTGAAACATAACCAGTGTCATATATATCCTATGTGCACATGTGCACATATCACTTTTGCCTACCAACTATTGTTTCTGTATTTCGTCGTCTGTGACGTCATTAAACATTGGAACGTAACGTCAATGAAGAGGGTCGTCACACTTGCTTACCGTGTTTTACAGCACAAATGTACATGGATAGAATAGATAATAAAGAAATTATTACAGGTTTATGAGTAAGTGAGTCAGTTGTGCTTGACGACTCCTTGACCACTGTGAGTATTACACGAGCTAGTGAGTCATACGACTTATACGAAACTCGTGAGCTCGCTCTCGCTCGGGCAATGCCAAATTTCACACTGGCTTCGTATAAGTCGTATGACTCACTAGCTCGTGTAATACTCACAATGGTCAAGGAGTCGTCAAGCACAACTGACTCACTTACTCATAAACCTGCAACCCGTCTGTTCCAATAAAACAAAAAAGTAACAAATAGAAAGTGGAAATCGTTTCTTCTTTGAACACTCTTATTTATAACATGGGCATCGTAAGTAAAAGTTACATAAAATACATAATATTCAAAACAAAGTATAAGTGCATGTTTTTTACGGGTCGTTTAGTACACAGGGGCTTAACATAGAGTGACAATGTGTACCATGATACAAGTTTTGTATTTATCTTGTGTTTTTACACGAATTAAGGAGCCTAACCAGGGTTATAAATATGCATGTCGAAAAACAGGTGTCGTGTGCGAAATACGCATGTCGGAAAGCGCACGTTAAATCGCCAAATCATCATCATCATCACCAGGGGCCATCACATCAGTAATCTTCAGTAATCCATTCTACAGGTTTTTTAAGTGGCTTGCTTTTACGCCTCGTTGAATCTGTTTAAGCAGATGTTGGACGCGGGTTAGTCTCCGTCTTCCATTTTGTGGATTCAGCATGTTTCACGCCCTACCGCCATTTTACACTGTACATTTCACATCGCAATTGGTCACTTTATTGTAAGGCTCTCTACTTGACCCCAGCACTGACCACACCACAGGTTATAATAACCGGTATGATACGGCAACTGCTATGCCCCCGTCATATAACCACTACCGTCTTCCAATCGTTTATCGGACCTATATAATTAAAGCAAAGTGGGGCACGTGTTTGTTCGTAACTTTTCCCAGCTAAATGTGAAGAATGGTGAAGTTAAACAGGACTAGCAGTCGGTATAAATGGTTCATCACATAAATGATGGGCTATCTTAGAAGGGTTAATGTCTCAAGTACAGTTATGACGTACTACAATCGAGTCGTGATGAAGTGGAGCCTGTAGTGTATTTGACAGGTGCTATCATTGATAATCTTACTGTTCAGTATTCGTGCTACCTTAATCATTCAGAAGCATGCACACGTCTGTGTGATGGACCGAGAAACGCTGCCAATTATTCAGATGCTGAGGAACATATACTCATGGGCAAAGGAAGGAAGATCATATGAATTAATGCGTTCGTGAGTGAGTTAGTTGTGTTTTACGCCGCTTTTAGCAATATTCCAGCAATATCACGGAGTGGGGCACCAGAAATGTATCCATGTGGGGATTCGAACCCCACCACCCCTGTGAATTAATGAACAACAGAAGATTCACAAGTAGAACAATGATATCGTTAAAGGCTGTCAAGACAGACCAGCGGGGCCTTTTTGACGTTTTATTGTTCACTTGAGATAAAACCTACGAATATCCGGGTTAGAATTGGTTTTCAGTAACCCATGCTTGTCATAAGAGGCGTAGAACGTCCTGGTGGTCAGGTTTGCTGACTTGGTTGACACATGTCATCGTATCTCAAATACGTAGATCGATTTTCACTTTGTCAATCACTGGATTGTCTGGCCAAGACGCGATTATTTACAGACTGTCATCATTTAGCTCTAACAATTACTGATTGTGTCATTGAACAATAAAACAAACAAACACACTGGGGATCAAACAAAGTCATACCTCATGGTTGCGGTACACATAATTATACAAGGGATACAAAAATGCCGGACACGTTTAATATATTTTGATTAGAGCTTTTTTATTTAAATTAGATCACGCAAACCTTATAGGGTTCCATCCTCAACCGCATTTAACACTAGATAACTTAAAATTGACCGAACATTTTATATTCAACTTCTTAAGTTCAGTATATAGTAAAGGAACAATATTATGCAACATATTTTTCATTTGTGTGTATGGTGAGTGTATTGTGAATATATCTGAGGAATATATTCCTAACAAAATGGACCGTTTGGCTCCAACTATCTACATCAATGGGTGAAAGAGCGCCAATCTTAAAACGTTATATTGTAACGTATTTATGACACTTCTTGAGTGTTTTTCACTGAATACAGTATACAGGGAGAGTTTGTCATAGCGAGGTTCCATAATAAGGAAAGTGTTTGTCATAGCGAGGTTCCAGTATATGCGGAGTGTTTGTCAAAGCGAGGTTCCAGTATACTGGGTGTGTTTGTCATAGCGAGGTTCCAGTATATGGGGAGTGTTTGTATAGGGAGGATCCAGTATATGGGGTGTGTTTGCTATAACGAGGTTCCAGTAAACAGGGAGAGTTTGTCATAGCGAGGTTCCATTGTCCGGAAAGTGTTTGTCATAGCGAGGTTCCATTGTCCGGAACGTTTGTCATAGCGAGGTTCCAGTATACAGGGTGTGTTTGTCATAGCGAGGTTCCTCTATATGGGTTGTGTTTGCTATAGAGAGGTTCCAGTATATGGGCAGTGTTTGTTATAGCGAGGTTCCAGTATATGGGGAGTGTTTGTTATAGCGAGGTTCCAGTATATGGGAGTGTTTGTTATAGCGAGGTTCCAGTATATGAGGACTGTTTGTCATAGCGAGGTTCCTGTATATGGGAGTGTTTGTCATAGCGAGGTTCCATTATATAGGGAGTGTTTGTTATAGCGAGGTTCCAGTATATATACTCGGAAGAAATTTCAAAGTCACGTCCCGGCCATTTTTTAGAAATTTACAATTCAAAACAATAGGAACTGTATTTTTTATAATATTTTTCACGATTCTGTTCTTCAGTAAATATATTAATCACCAACTCGCAGACATTCGCAGATTCCAAATGTAACAAAGAATTCCTGAAATACTCGCAACAGCTTGGTCTGTCGTTAATGTTCATTTTAATACGCTAAATGCAACGGATAACTGTTTCCAAATGTTGAATAATTCCTGGAAACATGAACACGGCGGCTTTCCGGTTCTGAAACATGTTTACATTAAAGATCTAGAAGAGTACGATTTCAAACAACTCAAATTAAGCCAGTTTAATTGCTTGGGTACGACTTTACCTTGAACAATTTGCGTGTTCCATTGCAAATGCCAGTGTGGAAAGACGGGTGACTAGTAAATAATGCAACGTCACTTCCGGCTACCCTGACCACGTGAGAGAAAACAGGAACTGATGAGATACGCATGCGTTGTCTCATGTTCTGGAGCCTTTCCCAGTAAATTAACCCATAGTTACAGTAACGGTCCTCAAAGGTCATCTCAAGTAAAATAACTGGAACGTAAGTTGACAAACGAATGCTATTTTTAGATTTTTTACTTAAGCTTAATGGTGCTGATGGAGAAAGGATGGTGACCAATGCATTCCACTCTAAGAATCTTTGAAGTGCGGAAAGTTCAACTGTGTCAGATTTAGTATGGTAGATTTATAACTCATTGCTTCGTATTTCCCCTCCTTTTATCGCCATGTTTCCTCTTCAGATGCAATCTCGCTTCACGGAGTTTTCTAATTTGTGGTCACGTGACAGTTTAGTTGGATTAGGGGAGGGTGATTTTCTCCGAGTATATTGATGGGACTCCCTGGATGTGTGAACAGCTTGTCGTTGTGATTACACGAAGACACTAAATAAGATCCAAGTTAATCAGGACCAATATTTAGCGATGAGATGAAACTTGCCATATTGAAATATATTCAGCCATGCGGCGAAAATATTCGCCTGTCGGCTGTCTTTGATAATTGTCGGAGTTCCAGGGATGGCACCGGCGACATGCCTCTCAGAGAATTAGTACCATTAATGGCAGAGAAAGTTGCCCGTATTGTGATCGATGACTTCACACAAAGTTAAGCCCTAATTAGCTGTGCCTTTTTGTTATTTCCATCGGATTTGGAACCTGTATTCAAGCGAATATTTTCCTTCAACAGATCCTACAATGCCAGTATTGACATAAGTGAGGTTCCCATTTTTTACTGTTTATTTCTTTCCTCATCCTGTCACGTTTTAACCAATTCCTGGGATAATTGAAATATTTTTATTTCAAACTTCCGGATGCTTTCGACCTGTTTGTACGTTTGACCTTATTCTCTGAACTAAAGAAAGAAAAAGTACTGAATCAAATTAAAATCCTTTTTTCTACACTCATTCAAACTGACACTTCGCTTTGTTTTCCGCCTATCAATTTCGGTAGTCAAAATATTGATTAAATATTTCAGTGCATTTGCATTGGCAAATTTTGGACACTGTTTTCTCTCTGGGGAATTACTCTCTTGAAAAGGAAAGAAGCTTATCACAATTCTCAGCGTCTGAGAAAATTATAGTATTCATCAGACAGACAGGGCATGGCTGCGGTCATCGACTCCGATTTATTCTTAAAGTGCACGGAAATATACTGGTTTGGGGTCCTGTTCAAACGTACATCAGCCCAGATGGTGTAGATAGATCTTTTGAGAGGTCAGACTTTGATTTGTATTAGGAATAATGTAGTTTTTTAGCTGATCAAATATTCATGTAGATATAAATGGTATCGTTAAAAAAATAGTCTCCCTTGTTGTAACCTTCATGAAGATACGTGTAATCTAACTGAGCGGGTTCGAATCCGATTTCTTTTTATTAAAAAATGTGGATTCTCTCCTTTTCATTTTGTACTAGAATATTTTGGGGATACATAAAATCTATATTAAGCTTTGATGAAGGACGTTACAAAAACAAAAACATTTCTTCAACACAGAATTATAAATGTAAAGAAGCGTTGCCAAGCAGCCTCGTTTATTAAAGATTGACAAGCATATGTTTGACTTGCATTCTAGAATTTTTTTAACAAACACGAAACATGCAACTATAGGGGAAGCAGCTTCAGGTTCAATGCATTTAGCGAGGTATCGCTTCAGGATCCTAACAACGAGAAATAGTTTGAACACTAAAACATCATCTATCTTACTGAAATATCAAGTATGAAACATATGTTGCTGACAATACACCTTCGATGTTAATCGTTTATTCACTTTATTTAAAATAAACAAATTGTTTCAGCGGAATACGTAAACCCGCTCTCGTGTCACTACCTTTCCAGGGCATGATCACGGAATTGTCTGGACCTGCGGCGATTCTATAGAGACCACCGTCGTACGGAAGGAGTAATATTGTGTGGTGTTTGGCAACATGCACTTACTGTTCGTGCAAACTGCGTGAGTGTCGGGGGGCTACCTATAGTGTAGGATATGCTTAGACTTTTCACGACCACCCGGTGTCAGCGCTGACTTTCGGTGATTCATTCGGTAGATTCGGCAGATAACCGAGACTGGTTATTTTCAGTCCTTGACGTACAATATTTCCAACTAAATATACTAAATACTATGAACATACAGATTGATACAGATGAGGAGTTTTATAATGATTTATAAAAAAAATTATAATAGAATAAATTGTATATTTCGTGCAAAACCTGAATAGGAAAACCAATTCCTTCGACTAGCCTTTTTTCCAGGAACGGAAAACCTACACGTCTCATGTAGAAATATATTTGCAAGAGCTTTTTAAAAAATAAATAAAACCTCAATAAGAAAATGATAATATCCGTTTTGAACCAGGTGACAAATGTAAGTTTTAAAACGAATAAAATCATACTCATGATAACGGACGTACTACTGATGGAGAAGTAATATATAACACGTTATAATGAATATCATGTTATAACCGTTATATAACAAAATAAGCCGCAGTTGCTCCCTCAACTTATAGCAAGTTAAAACTCTGGCGATATGAAATCCTTGTCCCAGAAATAATGGCTTTAGAAGTGGCCCCCAGCACAGTATGTGATCACGGTGTAAATGACCCCTGAAGTCGGGGGCAGGGGTTGGAGGGAAGTTAATACCAGTATACTCTAATAACGGCCATCTTTCCCACGACAGCCAAAGTAATAAATGCGGATAGTATAAATGGGCGATACTGTGCTTATAGCGTACCGGCTGCAGCCGATTGAGATGAGCACTTTATATTGCTGTATAACGGGACGAAACGTCAGAAGGCATTTGGATTTTACTTCTGCACAATAGCTGAAACGATCTCAATTCAAACATTTTCTGAACGTATGACAGTGCTATTGCACGTCATAGCTGTTTGTGTTTTTGAAAATATGCTTACTGACCGTGTAGCTTCACGTGAAATCAAATAAAGAATGCTCTTACATTAATATCTTATTGAATACATTCTTTAAACATCAGTGTTGTAGTCATTTATGTAAGACGATTCATTTTTTGTTATTTCTATGTAAACTGCATCGAAACCAAACTAATTTTTCTTAAATGTTTTTCTTCAAAAGGTTATTGTAGATGAAGTTTTAACTTTTCTTGATGTAAATGTATTTTTAAAATGGACGCAGCTGTATTTTTTAACAAATATTATTCATCTATATTTTTCTGACTTACCTCCGCCGTTCCGGTAACAAAGGTAGGGAAACCTCCATACGTTTCCAAGTCCCACGCACTGCCCCACACATGACAACACAAACTCTATCTTTCCACTCCAATATTCCCGCTCAGGGACAGCGTCCAGCTTCGCCTCCACAGCCCGGGGGGTCGGGACAGGCTCACCCCCGCAGTTTGGTCGTGCAGGACCTCGGAAGTCATTGAGCTCCATAGATTCTTTAAGCGGTTTCTCCATGGTCGTCGACCAGATCCACATAAAACAAAGCCAAATCTCTTAACTATTTCCTGCTACTAAGATATGTTGTATGAATGTTCCTATGGTCTGAAGCTTACGAATGTGAATAGTCCATCTTGCGAAGTCCCTGTGTTGCAAACAGGTAGAGGTCCAAAAACGAATTCCAATGACCGCTGATGACCAGAACAGATTCACACGTTCGACCAAGTTGCCATCCTTCGAAGAGACTCGGGAATTAAAATCCGAACATTTCCTGAATGATCCCGAATGACCATTCAGAAATTACCGGCAATCTTCGCTATGACGAACTGTCATGAGGTTTAAAAAAGAGTCCCCGCTGGTATAGCTAACATAGCGTGTGTACCCATTGTCTCACGTGACCTTTCATTTCAGTAATGAGTCGCATTGAATACTCCAAACAGGGACAGCTCGGTAACTCTTAACACCGCGGGTTCCGATTTGACGACAGTTCCGACGTTGACTGCAAACTGAATGAGCCGACTTCAGCTACAAGCACGTCACCAACAGGAACAACGCATGTGCCTCCGTGGTGGTGTATCACGCCAAGTGGACGCTTATCAAGAAATAGTTATTCTGTCAAAATGAAATAGAATGATCCACCATACCGCATGACGACGCTGAAATGAGCCTTCAGGAAATTCACATTTGACAGAAAGTTCATCGGAGTCTTTGGGTCGATCGAGCTCACGCGCGACGGTGGGGATGCTTTTTCGCAATATAAGGGGCCATCGGCCTTAGAGTATTGAAAAATTGACCCAAGCGTTGTAACGGCTAGGGGATTGCAATCGGAAGTCGATGAGTTGGAAACCTATCATTTATCCCCTTATTAACGTCAGCGGGAGACACGGTCCTGCATGATCCCAGTATCCACTGAGCTCGGCCCGGTTGGAGTGAGCCCGAGTTAGTTAAAGTCGACCGCTTCAGTCATCAAACCACTAAAAAATAAACTGCTCGTCGATAAAGTAAGCTGACGAATTGTTCTGGGGACTGTGAAACGATGAAGCGAGAGACGCGTTTTTAAACTGTCACCGCCATGATATTTTTCATCAGCAGGTTGGGGCTTCTAGCTCTATCAGCCTGGAGTGCGACGGTGATAGGGTATGCTTTGTCTCACTGTAGTCGCTTTGTCTTGCCCGTTAGTCTTCCATGGAACTAGCTGCCATTTACCCTCCCCTTTGCCACCTGTAGACTGGGTTTCAAGTACGCGGAGACAATAAATTTTCAAGATACGTTTGGTTTCGAAGAATGCTCACGGAGCCGTGAAGATAATGTAGAGTCTGTGTATTAGACGAGAGTTTCCCAAGATACTTACTATAGAATTTTGCTGTACTGTAGTTTTGTAATCACGATTACATAATTTGTCCTGACAATGTACCGCAAACAACTTGTATATAGTGTTATTAATCACAACTTTAAATATTTACATTGCCGTCGAGAATTGAATTCTCGTTGGCAGATTTGTGGAGTTACTTTGTCGCATAAGGGGCGATGGGGTAGCCGATAGTGTTTAAAGCGTTCGCTCGTCACGTTGCAGACCCGGTTCGATTCCCAACATGGGTGTGTGAAGCCCATTTCTGAGTGTCCATGTTTAACTGCGGCATGGTATCTCAGTGGGATGCTCACCTCAAGTTTTTTTTAGGACCAGAATATTGGCTTATGACAATGAACATGTGACAGCATTGAATTTTGGTATTTGTGAATAATACGCATTCTTAATAATACATTCTTAATATGAAGCGTCCTCCTCACTTGAAGCATACTTATTTTCAACAACTCATAATTCCTTCGAGCCCTCACAGAATACATTATCTACCACAATTTTCGACACTGTAAATAAAGCCTGTCTCGTGTATTTACTGAAAAACATATGATTCTCGCGCACATTCATCTTAATGACAGTCAGTCACTTTGATTTTTCTTCGAAAATACTAATACCAGAACTATTTGACAAAATGTGGATTGCAGAATGGAGAACAACGTCGCTTCAACTGACGGAGATGCACATGGAGATCCGGGTTAGAATTGGTCTT